>NW_004567116.1:49457789-49470944 GCF_000260355.1 Condylura cristata | reverse complement strand
TATATATATATAATAAATGGTTGCCACAGGCTGGCCAGAGCAGTGGAAACTGACTGATAGCAAAGGGCATTCGGGCATTTTTTTTCCTAAGGTCAGAGAAACATCCCCAAACTAGATTTTGATGCTGTTGCACAAGTCTATAAAGGTACATTTAAAATAAAAAATGTATTTTAAAAATCACTTTCACTGAGTACAATTTATGTTATTTAAACTATGCCTCCTTAAACTTATTTAAAGAGAAATAAATCAAATCAAATCAAATTGCTTGCAATATTACAGAAGATGTTTTAACCATTATAATTACCAGGTATTATTTCAGGAATTTTCATTATTCTGTATGTTCATAATGAAAAATGCCACAATTACTAAAAAAATAATGAAATGAAGGTTCATTTGAGCACTTCATTAGTCACATGGAAGAACTTTGTCAAAATTAAGAATGCTATATCAGATTAGGAATTATGCACAAATAGGATGAACTATATATACATTAATATTTTGTGTTTTTACTTTATTCACATTTATAATTCTTTATGAAAAAGTTTTTAAGTGAAGGATGGAAAGGCATACTGCCACAAGGCAACTGACTTAGGGCAATCTGGGAGCCACTGCCCTGTATGCCATTATTACTCCTGAAAAATACAGTATCATTTGTGATTCTATCTTTAAATGTTGTTTCATCTTGATGACTTCCCTATCCAATAATGTAAATATTATCAAAAGGAAAGGATGGTAGCCATATTACATTAAATCTCACACCATTGGCTAAAGCTATACTTTAAACAATAAGGGAGAAGAAAGGGATTCATTTTTTTTTTTTTCAACTTGGTGCACTCCCTGTTGCTATTGTCTCTTATTTCTCCTCATAAAGCTGCTCCTAAAAAGATGTGAAACCCATTCTTCCTTACTTCCTATTCATTGATTCCTCACCCCACTAGAATCTGGCATTACTCCCAACACTTAGACTGAAACTGCTGCAGCAAATGTCATTAAGCCAGATTTTCTCAAATCCTATCACTCTTCAGGCTACCTAATCAATCTTTCCCAAGGATTTCAATCCTCTTCAGTTCTAGGATATGTTGATACCATCTCTTCATTATTTAATACAAATTCTCTTTCCTGCTCCCTATTGGGCTACAGCAAGCAATACTAGTCCCTACATAGCAAAGTCATCTATTGAGAACGCAGCCAAGAGACAACAAAGAAAGAAAAAAGTACAAACAAGCTGTAAGAATCATATTTAAACATTTTTGTATATAAAGTTAAAATTATATGCTAACATTAAAAGTATAAATTACTTGCTGCTATATTCACCCTAATATTATACACAAAACTCCTCTGCTATGCTTTGTACAAAGGAACATTTTCTACAAAAAATAATGGTTTTATTTTCAAAATAAAACCTATATTTTCTACTGCATTCAACCACATTTAGCTTTATAACCAAGGCAGGCAAGTTTAAGTTCAGTGGGAAGCTGGTAAAGGGGCAGTTCTTGGAATTGGCCCTACCCATCTGGAAATAATTGCTTTCCTGGCCTAAAGCTCTTCCTATTAGGATCAAAACAAACTGATGTTATCTTAAGAACCCTTCCAATTTTTGAAAAGTAAAACCTAAATATTCCATAGTCAGGCAGATATTGCCCAGATATTGTTTGTTTTCTTTAAAGACAAAATTATGGCACATTATTTTTGTATTTAAATCAAAAGCAGAGTTTCTGTTACGAACAAAGTAAGAGCATTTCAAAAGACAACTCTCTCAATAAAGAAAGGCACTTACAAAGTTAGTAGAGACAGGCCACCAAGCTTAAACACTGATATTTTTAAAATCTTAGTCTGGCCCTTGCCCTTCTTTGCCTGAACCAGAAATTTCCAAATTGACTCTGTTCAATAGGATTATAACATGATTTACCATTTAGAGCATACCTAGTGACAAAAAAAAAAAAATATTTCTGCTAGAATAAAATGCAAGTTCTGAAGCTGAGAATTTTAAGATATAGTTCTGTCATGGAGCCTTAATCTTCTAAGCACCTGCCAAAATAAAATATTATTTTGATTCAAGGAATCAGAAAACTGAAAATACACGGTATTATGATACTTAAAACAGTCTCCTGCTTCTGGCAGTTCAGTATCTCTACCACATAGAGTGATAGCTATTAAGAAATACAATGGAATATTACTCAGCTATCAAAAACTAAAATTTCAGGCCATTTATAGCAACATGGATGGAGCTTTAAGGGGTTATGATAGCCAAAATAAGTCGGGGGGGAGATAAATATTGGATGGTTCCACTTACATGAGGAATAAAGAGAAATGAAACAGAGTCAGGAAAAGATAAAACTTGCAAGCTGACCACAGGTATGAGGCACACAGAAAGAACTGGGGGGGGTCAAAACAGGAGGAAAAAACACAAAGGACTATGATGATGGTTCATGAGTAATATGGTGGTAGGAAAACGATGGCGACTAAAATAATGTAAGAAAATAATTTTTTTTTAAAAAATACAGCATTTTAAATTGAGCAAAATAGCAATTCCCACTTCTTTGTTTTACAAAATATCTCTCAGTGTTTCATCAACCCTAAGTGATGACTGGCAGTTCCACTTATCTCAAACTTTTTGTTCTGCAACCAAAATTCATTTTTTCCCAACACATTAGAGATAAGTTTGAATCTATCGTGTATATACCATGCTTACTATAATACTCCATAGTTCTTAAAAATTCTCTCTAGATATAATTTTCTACACTTAAGTTTTCTCTCATTCTTTGAATATATCCATTTCCCCATGTGTCTTTTTTTTTTAATCTATATCTTGCGTATTGCTTGAAAGGAAACTAATAATTTTTCTAGGCTAATACATTATTTATAGAGACTACCAATGTAAATACAATGTGGAAATTATTCCCAGAACAAAAATACAATAAACTTCAAAAATACTAGGGATTCTAGAATAGTCAGAATTCCACCTCTCCCCTGGTTTATGATAAGGGGGAATGAGAGGAAGTTAATCTAATTAACAAAGGTTACATTTCAATGGCAACAGACAGTTGTAAAGTACCTACTGGACAACTGGACCAGTGTCTCCCCATTCTTAGGGTAATGTTTGCCCAACTAAGACTAAGACTTGAAATTATCAAAAGAACTGTTTCCATGTATAATAAATGACTTTTCCCTGCATGGCTAATAGGTTTCTTTTGTTGTATATGTCACTTTAGCCACCACTGTACTTTCCTTTACTGTATCTACAGATCAGCAGAATTTGGTTACAAAGTATTCCACAAACTAATAAGTAAGTATATATTCTGTGTGTGTGTGTATGTGTATGTGTGTGTGTGTATACACACACACACGTTGAGGTTATTGTCACTGGACAGCAGAGGGCACTCATAATAAGCTGACCGATATACCTTCAGTCTCATTTATAGGAAATGATAATTTTAAAGTACCAAGAACACAATCAATTTAGCTATGGATTCAAAACATCTATAATCTGTCCTTTGATATCAACTCTCATTTCACATCATTAAAAATAAATACAATCCATTAAATAAAAGAAGTTATCCTTTAGGTTAAGTTCTATTAGGTTTATTACTATGTGGGGGATGTTTATAATCACTGCTTTATATATAGTTATGTAATTTATTCCTCACAAAGCAATGCTGATGAAGTGAATACTTTTATCCCTGCTTACAGAAAAAGATACTGAGTGGAAGTACTCTAGCGGTTATGGGCTTAGCTAGTAAACTACAAAGTTTGCTGAGCAGAAACTACATTAATCTTACAGTTAAACCCAGTATCTGGGATAGCACGTAGCACAGGTGCTAATTGGTTTTTAGTAAAAGACACCAGAATTGATCCCAGTGCTTTGTGTCACATTTTCATAAAAATGCTATCACTAAATACTTACTCATTTTGATTAGATTTACAAGTCTTAGTTATGGCATTCTGATAGGCATCAGGTCTCAGAATTATTACTATTTGAAATAATAATACTTTGTTATGAAAAACTAACATATTTCCAAAAGTGGTATTGAAAGAGAAATAAAAAATTAACAAAACATTTAATAAGAAAAAATATATATAATTTTAAAAATATATGTGTATGAAAGTTACTTCTAAATTTCTTTAAATAAAAAATTCATGTACAAGAAAATCTCTACATATTTTATGAAACACAAGTTTTCAATGCAAGTTCAACAGTGTTGGAACTGTACATTAATATTTAATTAATCAAGTAATTTCATAAAAAAGTATGGATATCAAATATATTAATTTTAGTCTTTTAAATAATCCTTAATTTATGGGAAAACTTGATGTCAACAAATACATCATTTTATTATAATCTTCATGATTTTGAACTATTATTACACTAACATTTATACTTATACACATATATCTCTATAAATATAATTAAGGCTATATTTATCTAAATTAAGAGTTATTAAATCAAAATGAACGTGCCACAAAAGTTCTTTGGAAATATTTCCATTACCTGTTCATCAGACATATACTGAAGTACTTAGAGTTAAGCAGGTGTTAAATCTGAGGAAACAGAAATCCATAACAAGGAACACCTACTCTCACTGCAGCAATCACACTAAATCGACATATTCTAAGTCCTTTCGAAAATACACCAGTAAAGCAAAAGTTTTCCATTCTAATAAAACTTACAGAATATCTAATTAGCAGTGTCTTTTTATTTTTTTCTTCAATAATTCTCATAAATTTCTTCAAGGCTCAGTTTAAGATGTGTCTCCAAATAAATTTTCTGACCTAACTTAACCCTACTGCAATTACTTGTTTCTACCTCCATTACTTAAATTACTTGTACTTTTAAACCTTTATACTGCTTACACCTTCTTTTGAAGTTTTGTAGTTGTATTTACTTCCTAGTTCCTTTGTATTCCTTTATTTTTTCCTTAATTAGAGCATAAGTTATTAATGAACTAGACTACAAGCAACCCACAGGCAAAAATAATTTGTCTTTTCTATTCACTGATGGATTAAAGCCACCTAAAACAATGCCAGGAACACAGAAGGTGCTGAATAAATAATTGTTGGGTGAAGGGGTAGATTATTTCTCCTTCCATTCATGAAACTCTCCAAAACTGTAAATGTGATACTACAGAGACTTATACGAACAATTCAACTTTATGGAAGTGTAATTAAATATGCCTTCTTCATTATACTTTCCTAATCAATATTGTAAGCAGTGGATCAATACTGTCAGCTGGTAAACAGACTGTAAGGATTATAATTAAGACTTTGCTCTCTTTCAAAATTTTAAACTAAGAATAACAAAGTGGGAAACACTAATAAAAACTAAAAATAATAACTTATCTCATTATGTAAAAGAACAACACATAATTTTATAAATACATAATTAAGAGATTAACTTTGTCTTTTAACAAAATATTTATTTCATGCTACACATAAACTTCCTAAAAGGATGAAGACAGGATAATACTAATTCCTGAAGAAATTATAAAAGTATAACATTTGATTCAAGCATATCCATTAACTATTTACTGACAGTTATTTTAAAAGCCTCCCTGTCCACCCTCACAAATGAGCCCATTATGTAATATTCTACCCAGAAGAAAATTTTATCTTGTTTCTTGTTTAAGTAATTAATGGATTAACACAGAAATCCAGTTAATCCATTTGCAGTATTTTACAAAGAACACATAAATATAATCAGGCATTCAATATGTAACAAAAAAAATTGTGAAAGGTCAGTACTACTTTCCTAATCATTTTAAGCCATGTATTTTCTACTGTACCAATATGAGAAAATAACATATTCAGACTCCATAAAAACAATGGCTGCTAATAGAGCCTTGGAAGTCTAGCTACTATGCTATTTTTCAATTTGCAAACATAGATCTAGTGAATGACCCATAAACTCTAGTTTACACTAAGGAAATATTTATTACATAGTGGAATCAATGGACTTTGGAGTCAGATAACTTCAAATTCTAGTAGAATCATTTCTTAGCTGTTTGATTAAAGGTAAAATGGCAAAATGTTTAATTCCTCTGAGAGTCAGTTCATCTATGCAATCAACATGATTTCTCCCTAGCAGAGTTGTCACTAAGGATTAAAAAAACAATGTGTCACTTCTCTGCTTAAATCCTCCAATGATGCATATAACTAAAAATTAAATCTCAAAATCCTTCAAGAACTATCTGCTTACTTTCAGAGAGGGGAACCAGGTTTTCTAATCTCAACATTTCTTAAAACAACTAAGCAGAAATAAGTCTACATAAAGTATACATATCTCCAATGTGTACTGATACAGTCAGATTATTTTAAAAAACTACCCTGTATACATTCCCCAACCTTCTTATCATCTAAGATAAAGTTCAAAAGTGCATTGTTCCTCTGAGAAAATATATAGTAATTAGTAAAACCTGAAATTCACTTTGACATATTCTAGGTAAATAAATATGACTGATCTTATTAAATAGAAATGTTTTCTTTTCTCAAAATGACACTACATACTGCAGTTTGTTGAGAATACAAAGGGTTCAATTATATATTTTTCATAGATAAAATAATATTTTATATAAATACTAAAGTGATCTGGCAATATGTATTTAAACTTTTAAGCATATGTAATTAATGATTACACATTTTCATCTAAGGAACAAATATGTCAACTGATAAATTTTATACAATTATGCAATATAACAGTTATACAATAATACAATTTTGGATAACTCCTTAAATATTCACTAATTTCTACTATTAAATACTTAGGTTACAAAACTACAAATATTACTTTAAATTATATAGAATTTCATTCCAGAATAAGAAATACTGTATTTTTTTTTCTTTTAAGAATAGTAGAGTAGTAAAGGAAACACAGCAATATGACATTATATTAAACCTGAAACAAGTATGTCTTGGTAAGGAAATAAAAAAAAAGATTGGTAATAATTTTACAGTACAAACTTCTTTCAGGTAGTAGAATTTTTGTTGTTTAACAACTGGTAAGAGCATTTGCAAAAGTTAAAACTTAGAATTTATAACATCAACTACAAGAAAGAACATACTAAATTTCACTGTTCCTCCCCCCACCCTGTAACTATCAACATTTCAAATTATTTTATCCTTTACGAGAATAATTAGATCTGTAGAATAGGAAGAAAGGGAAAAGTATAGGGTTATTTTTAGCAATATATATATTATTGCATATGTTATTATTAAATACAATGTTATTTTAAGAGTAAAAACAATAGGTGAACAAAGTTTAAATTTTCCACAATTTATTTAAATCCCAAAATCTGATTGAATATAACTAAACTAAAATAGATTTACAGGCCAGATCCACTTAATATTATGGATATTAGGTATTTTTCAATTTGCTATGAAAAGTATCATAGAATTCACCATGTTATATATTTTAAAAACTATATACTATGAAATAAGAACTAATAATTATATCAAAAATTTCATCTTACTTCTCCATTTCTTATTGTGGTGATGATTCCTCTTGCTACACACATTCTAAATAATGTTTCTGTGGCCTGTAAATTAAAAAAAATAAAGAAATACATGTCATCGATCACCTTACTCAACCTTATCCCCCTGAAATGTGAAAACATTCTAAATTATTACAATTCCATTAATTTCTATAGGAGTATCAATAAGCCAAAAATAAGAGCAATAAGTTTTAAATTATACTCCAGAAATATTATTTTCAGAATGGAAAGGTTTATGAGGGTTCAAACTCAATTGTTTCAAAAATAATTCCGAACTGCTGATATTCTTTCAGATCTATAATTTTAAATTAGTACAGTAAAATAAACAAATATAAAGCTTAGGATGTTTAACAAAGACGAAATGAAAACACAATAATATATTCAATTCAGAAATGATACTGTATTCTTAGTTCTTTACTATTTTTAGTTTCCATTTGAATTCAGTTCAAATCATTTGACTATTATTGAAATACTGATAGTTGATATAATGCAGTGATGTCATATATTAATAATGTCTACAAAATGTTATTGTTTCTATATACTAACAATGAACAATATTTTTTAAAGATTTATTTAGTTATGCATATAAGAACTGGGGTACAGGCCAAGGTGGGGGGGGCGGTGATAGGATTCACCAGAAACAGAGTAGGGAGCAGAACAGGCCCCTACTGAAATACACTGCTGAGGGGAACAGCAGGTGAGACAGGAGATGTCTGCCATGCAATGGGTCACCTCCATGGCTGAGGAATGAACTTGGACTGCAGTGGCTGCTATAGCTTCCTTCATAGTGTTGTGCTTTAACCCACTGTGCCACCAGGGAGGGCCCACAATGAACAATATTAAAAGGAAAGTAAGAATTCCATCTTAAATAGCATTGAGCATAAAATTAAAAAATAACTTAAGAACAGTCAGAGAAACAAAAACTCATACACTTAAAATTATAAACCACAGAAGAAAGCAATTAAAGAACACAAATAGGGCCTTCCCTGGTGGCGCAGCGGGTTAAAGCACTGCACTAATGAAGCTAAAGCCACTTCAGCATGAGTTCCATCCCTGCCAGCCCGGGAGGTGACTACATGGCGCAGCAGACCTCTCCTGACCGGCCCGCTGCTCCTCTCAGCAGTGTACTTTGTTGATCTGCCTGTTCTGCTCCCCACTCTGTCTCTGGTGAACTGCCTCTCACTGCTCCTGCACCTCTGGCCTGTACCCCAATTCTGTATGCACAAATAAATAAATCTTTAAAAAAAAAAGAACACAAATAAATAAAAAGACATACTATGTCCAAACACTAGAAGACTTAATTCGTTAAGATGTCAATAATACTCAAAATGATTCAGAAGCAATGGGATTCCCATCACAACCCCAATGACTACTCTACAAAAATACAAAAACCATTCCAAATTCATTAGAAATTAAACAACCCTAAGTAGCCAAAACAATATTTCAAAAATGGAGAACTAAAGATAGAGGACTCAAATTACCTAATTTCAAAAATTAAATCAAAGCTATAATAACCCAACGTTGATCTTTCAAAAAGACAGTAACAATTCCAACAGAATAGAACACAAAGCCAAAATGCAAGAGTCTGATATCCAAAGAAAGGAGAGGTTTCAGGGTCCCTGCTCCACCCAAGGAAGAGTGGGAAAGAGTTGCCAGAAACAGACTGGAGAAGGAAGAAAGGGAAGAAGAAAATGAAGATGTGGAGGAAGTACATGAAAAGAAAAAGCCAAGCATGCTTCTCAATCTTGTACTTGTACCAGAGATTTGGGGGACCTGAAAGAGACAAAGACAGGTAAAACACCCATGACGAGGCTGACACAGGCAGCCTTTATCCTGACTTGTATTTTTATTTTACTATTTCTTTCCAGACTTGTCTGGCTCCTTTTACTCCTTTGCTAGGGTTTCTCCACCAGAAGGTGCCTTAGACTTGTAGCAAGTTTTGGGCCTCAGTTACCCCACTTGGAACAAAGATATGTGAAATTTTGAGTGTTTAGTGGGGTACCTATTTTAACTATATACTTTCTCTTCTTCTACTGCACACTAATTGCATTAAAGTTCTTTTCTATTCAAGCTTTTACTCACTAACAGTATGCTTCAGCAGATGGCAGAATCCATCAGTCTGCCTACAAACAAAAATACATTCTTGCATATAGATTAATGATACTCAGTAAGGTGCCAACCAAGATCATTTAATAAGGAAAAGAAAGTCATGTTAACAAATGGGAGGGAGGAGACTGAATATCCACATGCAAAACAATGAACTTGGCCCATAACATTACAAACAAAAATTAACTCAAAAAGGATCAAAGACCAAAATGTAACAGCTAAAATTTTTAAGCTCTTAGAAGAAAACAAAATGAAAGCTCGATGATTAGGTATCTGATAAGGCCTAGTTTCTGTTTCACACAGAGCTGTCTTCTCTATTCACATAGAGAGAAGCCGCTCTCTATGCACTCTTAGAAGGGAATTCATCCTATCTATGAGGGTGGAGCCCCCATGATTTCATCTACTCCTATTTATTTCCCACAGGCCTACCTCCTAAAATCATTACACTGGGGAAGGGGGGTGGTAATCTTTTACCATATAAATTTAAGGATGATACAGGTTATTTCCATCAGAAGGGGCAAGAAGTACAAAGATCAAGGAAAAGAAAGATGGCCAGTGAGTATGAAAATAAAAGACTGCATGAGAGTATGGTTAAGACTAAAAGGATGCAAATTTGTCTAGCTAACATTTGTTTCTTTTTTCATCTAGCATACGAGGAATACATTTCCACCCTTCAATAATCAAAAATATAACTCAAAGGATACTCTGCTAAAAATAATTAAGTGAACAGAAATAATTTTTAGCTGAAAACTTAAATCTACATCTAAAGAAATCAAAGTAAGAGGTATAGAAAACAGTTTGAAACTACTGTATGTCTAAACAATCAGTGTAATAGAAATAGAAATGTAAATGTGTTAATTTAAGTACAAGAAAGAAGCAGAGAGTCCCAAGTAACTGCCTCTGGGTTACAGATATCAGGCAATGGAAGAGGTAAAAAAAGAATTCTGTGTTGTTCTAGTATTTCAGAGTACACTATTTGACTATTAAAATTACATTAATCAAGCCCCTCCCTGGTGGCGCAGGGGGTTAAAGCACAGCACTAAGAAGCTAAAGCCACTTCAACATGAGTTCAATCCCTGCCTGCCCCAGAGGTGACCACATGGCGTGGCAGACCTCTCCTGACCCGCCCGCTGCTCCCCTCAGCAGTGTACTTCGTCGATCTGCCTGTTCTGCTCCCCACTCTGTCCCTGGTGAATCCTCTCACCTTCTGCATTTCTGGCTTGTACCCCAGTTCTGTATGAATAAATGAATAAATCTTTTAAAAAAAATTACATTAATCCTTGATTAAAAAATTAACTTTTAAGGGAATAAGTAGTCAACAGTATATGATTTTGTATCACAAACAAGTCAAATTAAAGTTTTTGTTTGTTTGTTTTTAAGATTTATTTATTTGTGCATACAGAACTGGGGTACAGGCCAGAGGCTCAGGGGTGGTGAGAGGCTTCACCAGAGACAGAGTGGGGTACAGAACAGGCAGATCGACAGGCAGATCGACGAAGTACACTGCTGAGGGGAGCAGCGAGCGGGTCAGGAGAGGTCTGCTGCACCATGTGGTCACCTCTGTGGCAGGCGGGAATCGAACTCATGCGGAAGTGGCTTTAGATTCTCAGTGATGTGCTTTATAACCCGCTGCGCCACCAGCGAGGGCCCAAATTAAAGTTTTAATAGGGTGGAACATATGAGAATATAGTTGAGTCAGTAAGAGGTCAGTTAAACTGTATTAAGTAAATTCTCAAACCAATGAAGCTAAGGAAATTTCTTGACATTGAGTTGTTACTAAAAAGCAGAATTGAGAAAAAATTAATAACAGGGTATTTTTAACATCAAAGAATAAAGCAAGTTTTGATGGCAATTTTTTTATGGCTAAGTGTAAGGTGGAATAAGTTAGCAAACACAGGAAGTTAAATGGATACCAAATGAACAAGATTCCTGTAAAAGATATCAAGAGTACACACATAGAAATGTCAGCATGATAAAAGGTAGAAAATATAAAGCCTCTCTCTGCTTCTCTCTATCCCTCTTATCCCTCACCTCCATGGTCTCCCTCTTTCTCTCTTTCTCTTTCCATTTCATCTCTCCCCTTCCCTCCCTCTCTTAGAATTAGGAGAGACTAATCTTATGAAACTGAAAAAGACACTAATTAAGAATAAGGAAATAAGGGTATAATATATGTAAAGGAAACTTAAGGATATATCACAGAATTTCCCAAGCAATGCTAAACTAAGGCTAAAAAATCACAAAGCTTTTGTTATTACAACTACACAGTTATGAGATTAGAAGGCTAATAATCTGATTCAACATTTAGGGATAAAGATACTCTCAATTCAATTATATTGATAAAAATAGTTCATTTAATTTATAAAGAAAGCAACAAAGTTTTCTAACAATCTTTAAAGAGAAAAAAAATAACTTTAAAACATTCCCAAATATACATACTCACAAAAGGTGGGGAAAAGGGTTCTAAATGCTAAATAAGGGGTAAAAGAAACTTAAGGCAAATTTTTGTGAATGCTGCAAAATAGTAATTTAATTATAATACAAATTCAGTGAAAGTTAATAATAATGAGGAGAGGGATTCACAAACCCCCAAAATAATCAAATTATAATTGGATGACTTTGCTACAACAGAATTTTACTGAAGCATAAAACTGATATTAAAAGAACTAGCTCATTCACCAAAAGTGTACCTATGTTATTTCTATTCTTAATGATACATACATAATTACACTTTTTTTTCTGATGTAATTTAGTGACATAATTATTAAAGCAATCACATCTCTAAAACAGACCAAATTATTTATGTTAGACCCAGGGAGGCCCAGGGGGGAGTTTAGAACCACTCCAGGGCAGAAACATACCCCATAACTGTACAAAAGCCTGCTTCTCACCAGTACCACTGCAATACCTGCCATATGCGTGTGTGGCTTTTGCTCTCCTCTCTCTTTCTTTCTTACTTGCAAACCCTTTTAATTTAGTTTTTTGTGTCCCCCAAACTGAGATGGTTTAAAGATCTAATTCTTTTTCTACACTTTACCTAGAATAATAATTTAATCTTTATTTTCCAACTAAATGGACTTATTTCACTAGTTTTCTCCTTTCCCACCAACATCTTCAAGGATATACCATTCTAATAGCATTCTGTCAATTCAATTGAGCTTCCTTTGATTCTACAGAACAACAATGGAACATAAGACCTTTTTTTTTAACCTCTAGCAAAGTGGTTGCTGAATTTTTACTTACTCTTAACCCAAACAACTACTCACAAGTGTCAAAAACAATGATAAAGGACTAATTATTAGCAATGGTAAATCTCCAGCAACTTCTTGATTCAAATTTTCATCTTATGACTTTTGAAAACAGCTAAGATGATTAATATTAAATGCCTGTTTTCAACTTTTACTGGTGCAGAGATAAAAATACCTGTTGGTCCTTGTTTAAAAATTGGTTATCAAGAAAGACTGTTTTAAGAAAAGTATTAGAATTAAGAGACATGAAATCTAGATGTCATAAATGCAAAGTTCTGTATCAGATACTTGTATTATTGTGTGTGTGTGTGTGTGTGTGT
>NW_004567116.1:49401964-49457664 GCF_000260355.1 Condylura cristata | reverse complement strand
CTCTCTCTCCCTAGTGGCACAAAAAGGTTAAAGCACAGCACTATGAAGTTCTCTGAAGCCACTGCAACACAAGTTCGATCCTGCCAGAAAGCTGATCCACATGTCATGGCAGACCTCTGACCACTGATCCCCTCAGCAGTGTATTTCAGTTGATATACCTGTTCTGTTCCCCATTCTGTCTCTGGTAAATCCTCTCATCCCTCACACCTCTAGCCTGTATCCCAGTTCTGTAAGCATAAATAAATAAATCTTTAAAAAAAAAGTAGTAAGGGTCTGGATATTTTTCTATTTTCTAACATTCTACCATGCACATAAACTACTTGGTAACAACAAGAAATAAAAATTCATATGAAAGTAATAATTTTGGTTACATTCAAACATAAATAGATTTAAAACAGAATTCTGTTTTGCTTCCAAAATGAAAATAACAAAAATCCATTAAATAATCAAACTTTTACAATCTAATAATTTTGAGTGTATGTTTTTAATTGATATAACATTGGTTTAGAACACTATGTAGGGTATACCATATATTAATCAACAATTGTACATATAGTCTAATATTCTCATTTATAAAAAAACAAAATAGCTAAAATTAATAAGTAAATAAAATATATTTAATATATTTCTAAATAAAATATATTTAATATATTTCTACCTTGAAGAGCAGAATAATCCTAATTTTTAAAGTACTCTAATCCAAAAATACTTCAGTAGGTTATTTTAACTTGCAGCTAGTACATTTAAATATAGCCATCCTAGTCACATTCAACAGATATTTATTACCTATTGTCAGGCAGCCAGATTTTTAGTGATCTTATTTACACTGTTTACTGTCTGGATAACTTAAGGCAGAGCATTTAAACACTCTAAGCTCTACTTCAGGAAAACGGTAACAGCTAGTAAAAACCTGCCTTCCTGTGGCATATCTGTAAAGAGTAAGGTAAAGGTAATATAATGAATCCAAGGTTAGAGTTTTTTGTTCTTTTAAGATTTATTTACTTATTCATACAGAACTGGGGTACAGGCCAGAGGTGCAGGGACGGTGAGAGGATTCACCTGAGACAGAGTGGGGATCAGACCAGGCCGACTGATGAAGTACACTGCTGAGGGGAGCAGCGGGCAGGTCAGGAGAGGTCTGCAGTGCCATGTGTATCACCTCTGGGGCCAGGTATTGAACTCATGCTGAAGTGACTTTAGCTTCCTAGTGCAGTGCTTTAACCCGCTGCACCACCACAGAGGGCCCCAAGGTCAGAGTTTTAATTTTAGTTTAATCTAACACTTGAGATAAGAAATTATAAGAAGGTATTTGAGAAATATTAATTTTGATTTTTAAAATATAAAAATGTAGAGTGGATTAATGAAAAATAAAAAACGAGTAAGTCTAAGCATATTTCTAAATATAAAAAACAAAAATTAACAGCAAAGAGTCACAATAATCATTACTGTTTGATAACATTTCTTTATTGTTCTGGCTCACCAAGTAAACAATGATATAGGGGGAAAATAACACTTTGTATTTATGTATTTCCAGTACCTTGCACATGTGTAAGCACAAAGATTAAGAAAGTAGGTTTTTCACTGGTAATACATTCTAGGTCATCAATAATAAAGACATTTTTGGTAACTCGGCTGCTATGGCAAAATAATTAAAATCGAAAATGAACAACTGGGATTAACCTCAAGTTAAAAAGCACCTACGTAGCAAAACAAAACTCTAAATGATAAGATAACCTATTGAATGGGAGAAAATTCACACATATTTAGCAAAAAAGGACTAATATCCATGATATAAAAACCTCATACAAGTCGACAGTATATAAACAAATAACCCAATTAATAAGTAGGCACAAGATATGAATACACAATACACTAAAAGAACAAATGAAAAGAGGTTTGCCATTTCCAGTTTAAAAAAAAAAGAGAGAGATTGAAACTAAAAAGCAATACCTACCAAAAAAAAAAAAAAAAAACCCACCAAGTAGCAGTGGCATGAGATGCTGAGAAAAGGAGAAAAGGAACCCAATAACATTTTTGGTAATGAATTGCTGGAAAAATTATGGGGAAAAAATAAAAATACTATCACACCCAAAAATCACACTCTTGGGCATTTATCCAAAGAATATGAAATCATCAACACAATGATTATAGCAACATTCTTCCTAAGAGCTAGGACATGTGCACTGAATGATAACCAGGTCAAGAAGATGTGGCTTATGCTTGCCACAGAATATTATATTTATAGAAAGAATGAAAGGGAGAAGCATAATTATGTGAAGCAAGGTAAATCAGAACGATAAACAATAAACAAATATTAGACAATTTCAAAATAATCAACCCAATATCACTGGACATCTTCAAAATTAATGGGCATTAATAAACATCCTAAAGGCTCTGGAACTAAAGGCTCTGGAACTAAGGGGAGGGGAAAAGGAACGAGGATCACAGGGATGTGGTGGGGAGGAAAATTCTGCAAATAAACTGATTTCAAATTCTAATTTTCCATGTATGATATCTCAGACAAACAATTGCACTTCTTTGAGCTTAATTTCAACACTAGTAAAATATGGATAATAACATGCATAAGGAAAATTATAAGTGCAGTGAATAATTTTATGATTATTAATATCTCAAAGGAAATAAAGACTTTCAAACCACCATGAAAAATTAACTATCACGACCCTCTCCTTGGTGGCCTGGGGATTAAGTCTCAGTGCTGTTACCACTACAACCCAAGTTTGACCCCCACCAGGGAACTAATACACATACAGCACAACAGACCTTTCCTGTCTTGCCCACTGCTCCCCTTAACAGAGTATTTCAGTAAATCCACCTGTTCTGGTCCCTACTCCATCTCTGGTGAATCCCTTCATCCTTCACACCTCTGGCTTATACCCTAGTTCCTCTACACTTATAAATAATTAAATAAATAAAGACATTAACTTTTTTAAAAATCAGTTATCATATGGTGATGAAATATTACATCAGATGAGGCTTTCCAATGGGAAAGCTGAACCTTAGCTATCTGCTTCTCAATGACAAAAATCTAATATACCAACAAAGTATACCAGCACATATTAGCATGCAATCTTAAACCTTTGTAAATATTCCCCAAGGCAGTCTTCCTCTTTCAACTACCTATCTGGCCTATCTGATTCCCTTCTCATTAATTTCAATTCAGAGCTTCAGGGTCCATCACTGGAAAAGCTAAAGCAAACGGAGTAAAATTTATGAGAGACTCTATCTATCTTTGAAGGCGAAAACAGGGAAAAGAGGTGTAATAGAGTCAGAGAATGTGTCAGGAAATGTGCGGTTTTGGGGGAACTGTTCTTTTTATTCTTTTCCATGACTCTGTCACAAGGATAAGCCCCAGAAATGAGAAAAAAAGAAGTTCTGCTTTTCTAGCCAAAGACATATGGAAAAGTTACAGCTGTAGCCCAGAGGTGGGAAAAATGTTCACTACTTTTTCCCCTCTCTTTTCTCTAGCCTCTCTATCCCAGCAGCAAGGCCTGTTGAGACCTGCAGCTTTAACAAAAGTGCTAGCAGCTAAAACCAAAAGAAACCCCATTTTCTGGCCTGAGAATCAGAAAAAGGAGGTTCAGTGGGGCACAGAATATAGTGGTAATCCTAGAAAGGAAGATCAAAACAAGGAGATCCTCTGATTAAATCTGTTCTTGAACTGGAAGAATGCTTGCCCCTAATCAGCATGCAATACAGACCTAAGCAGCATAAGAAAGACTGAAAATAAAGTTACAGTTAAAGTCATCGCCCAAATCCAAAATGATACATATGTGGCACAAAAATGGTACAGATTTCAAGCAGCATAGGAAAGACATTACCCCAGAAAGATGCAGAAATTATTACCCACTGAAGACAATATAGGATTGGGTGGTGACTGCTTTGGACCAAAAGAAAATCAATTCTCTGCAGAGTATTTCAGAGTTATATTTATATTTACCATTACATGATATTTAAAATCTCTAGGATTAATCCAAAATTAATCTTCAAAGAACAATGCCCACATCTCAAAGGAAAAACAATCAGGTATTGAAATTAGCAAAGCTTATTAAACAGTGAATCTGAAGATCAAAAGAAAATACCCATTCTAAAGACAGAGGGAAAAAAATTGGAAAAAATTTAAGTCAGATACAAGTAACATAATCGAACAATAAAAGATCATCATTTTCTGTTATTAGTGATCCAGAAAGAAAGGAAAAAGAGATTGCTATATGAAAATATTTGAAGAAATAATGGCTGAAAACTTCCAAATAGTGTGAAAGACATATTGATAGTTATGGATTCAATAAGCTCAGGTAAACAGAAGTAAGACAGTCTCAAAGAAAACCACACCTAAACACATCATAAACAAAATGCTGAAATCCAAACATAAAATAAAATCTTGAAAGTACATGAAACTCAAAATCTCCATGATTAATACAAAATGAATGGGTCAACTCATATCTATATATAGCAGAACAATTACAGCAAGCATGCATTTGTCATTCAGAAGTCATGGAAATAAGGAGAGAGATAATATCTTTAAAATATTAAAACAAAACTGTAAGCTTATAAATCTATATCCTTTGAGAAAAATATAAAATATTTTCATAAAAATGACAAAAATAATTGTTACCAGCAAAACCACTATAAAGGGAATGTTAAAGGAAACTAATAAAGGATAAAAAATAACAACAATCCTAGGTAGAAACTTGAAGTTTTAGGAATGAAAGAAAAACAACAAAAATGATAAGATTTCAAGGGTAGGAGAAGATGTAGGCTCAATAGGATCCTGGAGTTAACACTTCCCTGAGAATATCAAAGGCAAGTACCCAAAGAGAGCAACCATATGTAGAAAAGAGGTGGGGAAGTAAGAATCAGTGTCCTAGCAAAAAGGAAAACCAAAACCATCTAAAGGGGAAGACTGAGAAACACTAAGTCAGGAAATCGCCAGATCATTGAAAAGGCTATCAGCTTTTTCCCAAAAAGTCCCCCAGGCACTCACAATAACCTGGGAAGAAACAAGCATATTCCACTGAGTGAGCATAGCTGTTTCCATATTTCAACAAAGAACACCCAGATAATCAGAGACTGTGTTAGGTGGGGGAGAGAGCCACGCAGTTCCTGGTCGTTTCTGGGCTCCCAGGAATATCTATGATAGCCCTGTGGAACCCTGATAGTCACTTGCCTTCACCCCACATCAGTCTGCACAAACTGGAAGGCTACCTGAAGTCACAAAGAACTTGGTTGGCTTGGTGATTTGCTTATGGCCCACCTGGAGCATATCGACCATATGGTACACATAGACTTTTCCACAATAGTCAAGTCTTCCTGACTTAAATACCATACTCTTAATCACCACTTAAAAGTATCTCCTAAAGGTACATTAACAGAACATACCAGTCACATAGCAGGATTCCCCTTTAAATTAGGTATTAGATATATAAACTAAATGCAAATTAAAAAAAAAAAAAGGCCCATCCCAATTTCCCCATTCTCCCCACTCCACAAAAAATAATCTTCTAGACAACAGAGAGACCTGTGATAAGCCCACCTTTCTCCCTTCTGGCTTATTCACAAACTCCAATGCACCTCACAAAGAAATTCCTAGTATAGGTTCCTGGCTGGTTCTACTGCTGATGAAAGCACAGCACACCTAGACTTTGCATACACACACTATCTCCCCCAGGAGGTTACCTAGATCAGGAACAACACAAAGACTAGGGATAACCACCCTCCCCCAAAAAAAAAAAACAAAAAACACACATACACACATATACACACATGCAAGACCTCTGGACTGTGCTCACAAAGAGCACTATCCTCTCAAAATCTTCTAAAACACAGAGAAAAAGGGAAAACTTCCAACTATACACTATGAGGCCAAAATCACTCTAATAGCAAAATCACCAAAAAAGGGAATTGTAAACCAATTTCTCTAATGAGCATAGATTAAAAAAAAAATAAATTCTTAACAAACAAAATTCATCAATTTATCCAAAAGATTGTGTGTGATCACTAAGTAGGATGTATTCTAGACACACAGGGTTAGCTCAACATCTGAAAATAAATAGATGTAATTCATCATATAAAGAAAAGAAAGGTAAAATACATGATTATATCAATCAATACAGAGAAAAGATCTGATATGATTTAACATCCATTTCTGACAAAGACCTTCAAAAAATAAGACATAGATGAGAATACTCCTCAACATAATAAAGGTCATATACAACAAATTCACAGCAACATAATATTCAATGATAAAAAACTGAACATTTTACCTCTCAGATCTGGTTCAAGGAAAGAATGTCCATTTTCACCACTATTATTCCTCATATGATAGGAAGTCCTAGCGATAGCAAATCGAGCAAGAGTGAAATATAAAAGGAAGCCAAATTGGGGACGAATAACTAAAACATTTGTTACTTGCAGATAAGATGATAATCAATATGGAAAACCATAAAGGCACCATTAAACCACTACATTCAATAAAGTAACAGTAAAAAATCAAGGAGCAAAAAATCAGTTGTATTCAACATGCAAACAGTGATCTAGAAGAGGAAGAATCAGGAAAATGATTCCATTCACAACTGCACAAAAAGAATTAAATACGTAAGTGTGAATGGAACAAAGGAGGTAAAGAACCTATACGAGGAAAACTATAAGACACTATTGAAAGAAATAAAAGATGATACATTGAAATAAAAAAAAAATTCCCTTCTCACAGATTGGAAGAAAAATATTGTTAAAATGGCTATCCCCTCCAAAAATACATATAGTCAATGCAATCCCTATCATGGCTACAATAACAACTCTTCAAAGAAACAGAACAAACAATACTGAAACTCATATGGAACTGCAAAAGACTCTAAATAGCCAAGGTAATGCTGACCAAAAAAATGGAAGGGTAGTGGCATCATACTCCAAGTGTTCGAACTATACTGAAAATCTTTAATAATTAAAACAGTAAGATACTGGAACAAAAACAGACATACAGACAAATGGAATAGAATGCAAGCCTTATATCTATACCCACACATCTAAGGACAGTTACTGTACAACAAAGGAGGCAAGAGCAAATAAATGGAGAAAAAAGAGTCTCCATACAAATGGTGCTGGGAAAACCAGATAGCCACAAGCAAAAGAATGCCACTGGAGTCACCACTAATAGAAGATAAGAATAGAAAAATTTAGGATAAAAGGTCTCACAAGGACAATGAGAGGTGGGGAGAGGTGGAGATAGAGATGACTTGATGAATCTTTGCCTAAATCTGGCTGAGATTTCTGGCCCAGAAATCTGAGGTGGGGTCAGAAAGATTATCCACCAGAGGTGGGAGCAGAGAGAACTATCAATCATAGAAAACCAACCCAATCTGACCCCAAGGTGATTAATTTCCACAGTAATTCCATCAAAAAAAATTATATATATAATAACACCCCTTGCTTTGGCAAAACAGTTTCTTGTCTTTTTTAAAAAAGATTTATATATATATATATATTTATGCATACAGAACTGGGGTACAGGTCAGAAGTGCAGAGGGTGAGAGGATTCACCAGAGACAGAGTAGGGAACAGAACAGGCAGATGGATGAAGTACAGTGCTGAGGAGAGCAGCAGGCAAGACAGGAGAGGTCTGCTGCGCCAAGTGGATCACCTCCGGGGCCCGGAGCCAGGGATGGAATCCACATTGAAGTGGCTGCTGATAGCTGGTTTCAGTAACCTCTTCAGGAATTCATTCCAACAGTAAAAGGAAAAAAAAGAAATATGAACAAGTGGGATTATATCAAACTAAAAAGTTGTGCACAATGAAAGAAACTATCAATAAAGCAAAAAGACACCTTACTGAATGGGAGAAAATATTTGCACATAACACGTGATAAAAGGCTGGCATTCAAAACACATAAGTAGCTCATGTAACTCAACAAAAAGAAAACAATTAACCCAATCAAAAGATCAAAAAATAAACATTTCTCCACAAAGACATACAGATCACCAAACAACAATTGAAAAAATACAAATCGAAATCACAATGCTACTCCACCTCACATCACTGAGAGTAGACCATATCAAAAACGCAACAAATTCTGTTGAGGACACAAAGAAAAAGGAATCAATGTGAACTGTTGGTATCTATTTGAAGATCTAAAAAACAGTTCTGAATTTAAAAAAAAAAAAAAAAAACACTAATTGAAAGGGATATATTGCACACCTACACTCACTGGCAGCCCTATTTAAAGAAGCTAACTCATGGACAGTAACTAACTCATGTCCCAAAGACAGAGGAGTTGATCAGGAAAATGTTGACATCAAAGCATACAAAGGAATATTAACTAATCAGCAATTTAAAAAAGGATGAATTCCTGTATTATGCAACAACATGGATGAAACTGTAGAAGATAACACTAAGCAAAATTAAAGTAGAAGAAAATACTGGATGGTATCTAGCATACGCAGAACATAGAGAAACAAAGCAAAGGGTCAGTCAAAAGGAAACCAACACTAAATTGTTAACATCTGATGGTAAAACTGAAGCAACTAAAGGGGAAGGAAGGGACTCAATGGAACATGGTGGTGAGTTGTTTGGGCACGGTAGCAGGTAGGGTTTGAAAGCAACCATTTGCCAAGTTTTGAACTTATACCCTCCAGAACAGGAAAAAAAAAAAAAATGCAAACTATCCTCAATAAACATAATTTGAACAAAAGGGTAAAATTTTTAAATAAATATAATAGAACATATTTTACCTTTCCCCCCTTCAAGGAATACAAGAACAAAGAAACAAAAGAGGTGACAAAACAGAAAGCAAGTAAGATAGTGAACCTATTTAAAACAATGTAAGTAGTTAATTATATATGCATACATACACACACATATATAATCTAAACCAGGGGTCAGCAAACTTTACTGCAAAGAGTCAAATAATAAACATTTTAGGGTTTTCAGACTATATTATGCCAATTATAACTACACTCTGTCTTTACAGCATGAAAGTAACCAAAGACAATGCATCAATGAATGGACATGTTTCCAATTAAACTTTATTTACAAAAACAGACAGCAGGTTACAGTTTGCTGGTCCCTAATCTAAAATATCAATTTAAACGCAAATTCTGTCAGATCATATTTAAAAACAAAACTTCATAATTCAATTTAGAATTCCTCTTTACTCTCTACCTATCCCTTCAAGGTAAAGAATAAATGTGCCTACTAAATATAAATATTTCCACAACAGCATACACCACAAACGTATTCTTATGCCACGTTCACTTTTGAAACAGAAAGGTTTTTGTTTTCACTCACATTCCATTCACCTCAATAAATATTTTGCATATAAGATGACATGGCCATATTCACTTTAATTCCATGTAACAATCATATGAAGTGAAAAAAAAAATCTCATATTAACTGTATGGCAAACTTCTAAAGTATCTATTCATCATAGTGCATATATACATAGTACATAGTATATATATATATATATATATATATATATATACAGAACAGATGAACATATTTTGGATCTGCTTCTCGAAAAGTTGGAATTTCCTCTGCCCTCAACTTATAACCTAGTAAAAATTATAAAAATATAATTAACTTAATATCTCCATTGATATTATAATAAAATTAATTTTCAAGCTGCCACAATATCACCTAGTAGAGACAATTAAACACCAGGTAGAATGTGTGACTCAAGAATAATCATTTACAGAGGTAAAAACATTAGAGCTACAATCTAATTCAGTATACAGGAAATATACAGTACATATGGCAACAATGGACCTCAGCACTGATTTTAAAGAAATGAAGAATATTACTTCTGTTTATAGATGTGGGTTAGTAAGTTACCCAAGAATTTAAACAATAAGCAGATGGCTTGTTTCCAGGTTGAGAGCAGTCATCTGGTTCTAAAAGGAGAGTGTACATTTGTAAATATATCTTCTGTCATGTTATATTCAATGTGACAAAATTGTACAACTATTATGTTCTGCTTTTCCTCTTGAACATAATAAACCTTAAGAAAAGTATGGAAGGGTTTTTCCTACAATATTATCTTTACAGACTTAGAGTCAAAACAAACTAAAAAAAAAGGATAACATACAAAAAAAGAACAAATACTGAGATTTAGAGTTAAGCTTCAATTCTTCAAAACAAAATAATATCTATGTAACCTATTCAGAGAATAACTGGGACTAGACACAATAAAGGCAACCTGAGAGTCTAGGTCCAGCATGACCAGTTAGTCAGTATACTTGTTAACTATATTTTAAAATGTTGGAAATCCCTATCATCTCCAAAACAGATCTTCTTTTGCTCCCATAGCCTGAAACCATTTTTGCATTCTACAGGGCATTAAGGATTTTTTCACTCATTAACAAGTATTTGCATTAAGTTACAAGTATCTATGGACTCAGGAGATTTATGAAAAATTAGCTGACAAGAATAAGCACCTGCAGGAAAAAAAAAGAAACAGATGCTCAAAAGAAAGTGGGAATGTACTAAGTAAAATTTGCCTACTTCACATTTTATCATCATCTGGCAGTAATATAAGTAAGAAAAAACATTACTGTGACCTTTCATTCAATGAAATTTGGTCTACTGAACAAATATTCTGAATGGGCATAAGATATGTGTTTTGGATTATTCATTAATTGTTAAAACTTTCTTGTATGTTCTACTAAATTATACTCATTTCTAGTAACATTAGAGTATCACATATATTCAATTCCATATATTCCTTAAAATGTTGGGGGATGGGGTAGGGAAGAAAAGTCTGAGAAACTCATAAAAAGAAAAAGTGATATTTCAGATACTTAAATGCCAGTACCACAAAACCTGGAGGCAATGAGTATTCATTAGCCCCCAGAAAAGCCTATTTATGGAGACATGGTGGCTGGCACCCATGGAGTAAGTAACTTGAAATGAATGGGGTCCTTAGTATTTTGAATTAAATTGAAGTAAGACATTTAAAAATCTGGTACTTCAACTAGTCAGCTCACACTAATTGAGTACAATGCTAAACATTATCCTTAAACATTAAACTATTTAACAGCCTATAAACAGTACCTTAATATTGAATTTTTTGTCTTATTTAACTGAAAGGAATCAGATTACCTTGTTACAGGTTTAACAAAGTAAACAGGAGTTGGAAAAGAGCCAAGACTGCTAAATCAATGGTGCTTTCTACAAGGGTGAGGGCGTTAACAAATATATCACTAATAAATTTAGCTGTACTCACCTATATTTGTATGTGTATTCTTAAAAAAAAACAAAAACAAAAACAAAAACAGTAAATCCCAATTCTTAATCATCCCCCAATCTATAATTTCTCCCCATTTCCTGTACAGTCTTGCTACTACTGTTGGTGATTTTTATTTCCATCATAAATAAGAATTCAGATTCCAAACATAAATTTTATAAACACATACAGTACATATGCTTACTTAGTAATTAAAAGCAGCCTTCTTTAAATATAATGCTTCTTTTTAGTATGTAAAATATGCCTTTCTATACTTCATAGGGACTAATTATTTGTGGCAATTTTTAGCACCAAAAAAAAAAACCACATATTTTTAAAAACTTTGACTTCAGTAGCAAATGCTACTGAAGCAAAAGATACCTTAATGTTCTCCTAACAATTTGAGAAAGGAAGATGACATTAAAGGAAGTGTCTTGCTTTGAACCAAGGGGAATACAGCAAAAGTCCAGGTAGCCAGTAGACACTGGAGTCAGGGGAACCTTTGACATGTGGAAAAAATAAAGTACTTCAGGGAAAGTAGAGAACAAATGCTGACCAAGCACCACAGAAGATTTGTGGGGTGAATTTACTATGAGCAAGAAAGAAATACTGGGATATGAGGTATTAGTATATAAGCAGTGGTTCCTACTGACACCTGGAGACAACAAAACTGATGGCAGTGCATCTCATCTTTAGAGATAAGAGTCAAAAGCTTAAGTGTATCAGGCAGACAATGTGAAAGACAAAGCTTACTAGAAAAGAGCAACTCCACCCACCATTTTCTGAGGGTACAAACGCTAATTAGAAAGGCACAACTCCATTCACCATTTTCTGAGGGCAAGTGGTTACCAGGAACAAATGGATATAGTGAAGCTAAGCTAGAATGCATGGAGGCTTTCCCAAAACATGAGCCCACAAGCAACAGAGATACAGACAGAAATCCAAAGGAAAGCTGGCAGCAGAACTTTCGCGAGTAGGACTCCTCAAGAACCCTCCTTACTCATTTATGACCTAAGATACAGAATGCCTAGTATAAAAGTAGACCTGTACCCTTACTATTTAGAAGCAAATAATGGGGAGGCAAATAACACACACACATACACACACACACACACACCCCAAATATCCAAAATATCCAACCCCCCAGAGAATATTACATAACAGAGAATAAATTTCCAGAAACCAACCACAGAGACAGGTAAGAACTTTTCTTCCTATCAGATATAGAATTCAAAATTGACATGATAAGGAAATTTAAAGAGATGTAAGAAAACTAAGAAAAGTTGATCAAAGACCTGGAAGATAATCACACACAAAGAATTTAGGTGGAAGACAAACATGAAGAAAGAAAAATGAAGATAAACTTCAGGAATTATGAAACTCCCTACAAAATGCAATATAACAATAGTGACTATCCAAGGGGAAGAGAAAGAAGGGAACAGAGAACTTCCTTAAGAAATTACAGAGGAAAACTTCCCAAATCTAGAGAAATAACTATAAAAATCCATGAACTACAATAATACAAGGTTGGCTAAGCAAAAGGAGACCTATGTCATGACACAATATAAAACATCAATAGCTCAAGACAAAGAAGAAATACTGAAGTTCATCAAGGAAGAAGCAGATGACCTATAAATGAACCCCAACAAAGATTACATGTGGCTTCTTTGAAGAAACACTATGGGAAAAAAGAGAATGGAATGGTATGGTCAAAATACATTAAGATAAAAACTGCAAGCCTGTTTTGCAAAGATCTCCTTTAGAGAACAGGGAGAAATAGAGGTCTTTTCAGATGAACAGAAGCCTAAGAAGTTTGTGACCACTAGATAACTACCTACCTACCTACCTACCTACCTACCCACCCAGCCGAAGAAGTATTCCAAGGAGCTCTTGTACCTAAACGAAACATACTCACACACACAAATAAAATAACCTAAAAAAAGGGAAACAGAAAAACAAAATTAAGACCAAACAGGGAGGTGCAGACGTTCCTATTTCAGTGTCATTCTAAATGTAAACAGACTAAATTCATCATTTAAAAGTCACAAGTCTAGGATGATTAGAAAACAGAATTAAACATTCTGCCCTCTCTAAAAAAATGCACCTGCATCCAATAGATAAATATAGGTTCAGAGTAAAGGGTTAGAAAACAAGTCTACAAGCAAAAGAAGGCACAGATAGTCATATTTATATCAGATGAAATAAATTCCTATTAATAGAGACAACTAGAGAAAGGGACAAACATTATATAATAAATAATGGATAAATTCATCAGAAAGATAGCTCTCTGTCTCTCTCTCTCTGTATGTACATATATATATGTATATTATATATACACACATGTATATAAACACACACCCACACATATATACATACACACACAAATATATATATACACATGTACACACACACATACATATGTACACACAAACACATCAAATGAAGGAATGTCAAACTATATAAGGAAATGCCTCTCCAAAGTGAAAACCAAAAATATGAAAAACACATTTTAGTGACTGGAGACTTCAAACCCAACATTTACCAACAAAAGTCCACATTGTTTCATATGTGAATTCTCTCAAATCTTCAAAGACAAACTAGTATCGATACTGTTAACTGTGCCACTGTGTTGTATGATGTTGTTTGTAATTATGCCAATGTGAAGGGTTTGTCCAATATTCACCATAGATATGGTAATAAAAACTAAAAGTGGAGGACGTAGCCAGGGAGTAAGGCCAATGAATGTTGCAGGTGGTGGGGGCCCCTTCCTGAAGTGGTTGCTGTGAAGACAAAAACAGCCTCAGGGATAATGTAAAAAAGTACAGATTCTGAGGAGGGGCTATCCTGAAGAGGAAATAGGAAGGACTGGAGCAGAAAGAAGTAGAGGGAGCTCCTGGCCCGCCCGCTGCTTCCCTCAGCAGTGTACTTCGTAGATCTGCCTGTTCTGCTCCCCATTCTGTCTCTGGTGAAGCCTCTCACCGCCCCTGAGCCTCTGGCCTGTACCCCAGTTCTGTATGCACAAATAAATAAATAAACCTTTAAAAAAAAAAAAAGAAGTAGAGGGAGAAGGAAGAAAGTTCTTTGTCTGGGCTTCAGGATTCAAGGTTTGAGTTCCAAGTTTGGAGTTGCTTCAGCATTTTGGGGGCCAATGGATTTGAGTCCCGGACCAGGATGACCTTGGAGAAGGTTGCTGTGGACCTCTGAAGGTAGATGCCAAAGGAAGAGGCTTTACAAGTAGCCAAGCTACTGAAACAGTTCCTAGTTTTACTGTGGAAATAGCCTGGCTTAGCCTAGTGAGTGAGTGAGGCCTTTTTCCTGATCATTTTAGTGGCTGTGGCTGCTGTCCTGAGTGTCCCTCATCTGCCACTGTGCTGGAACATCCTGCAGCTCTGGGAGCATCTCCTGTTGTGCTTCTGTTGCCTTCCTGAGTTGGAACCTGGGTTGCAGTCTGGCTGCTGTGTGCCCCACCTTGGCAGAGGCAGGAAGACACCATCTTAGGTCTATTGTTTGGGAGAGAAACTGCACAACCTCAGTGGCGGGAAGATGCCATCATAACAGTCCTAGTGTAGGACCAACTTTGGGTGAAGGGCCATTATTAGTCTTCATAATTCTAGTTTATCCTGTTTGTTAAATAAATCCCTTTATTGTTGTTTCCTAACCTTAGCCATCTTGCAACTCTGTGCAAGGGTAAAGAACCCAGAAAGAATTTGGTAAAGTATTTGGGCAGTAAGGCCTTGGTCAATTTAGTCTCCCTGCAATCCAGTATCAGTATCAATACTTTCTAAAAATTCCAAAATTTGAGAAAGAGTAAACACTTCCAAGTACATTTTAATGAAGCAAATATCATCCTAATACCAATACCAGACAAACCACAAAAAAACAAGCACAAAACTATAGATTAATTTCCCTAACAAACACAGATGCAATAAATAAATACATAAAAAATCTTCACAAGTTAAATCCAACAAAGCATGAAAAGGATTATATACGATGACCAGGTGGACTTTATATCAATGACACAAGGGTGATTCTGTATCTAAAAATCATTCACTGTAATTCACATCAATAAAAGGAAAAGTGAAAATCTTAAGATCTTATCAATGGATGGTGTCACAAAAACTTTGAAGTTTCAAAATCCATTTATGTTAAAACCCTGCAAAAATCATGGACAAATGGAACTTACCTCAACAAAATAAAGGTCATATATGAACAATACATAATTTTCAATGGTGAAAAATGGGTAACATTTCCATTATGAGCTGGTATGAGACAAGTATGCATTACTAGTCAATCAGTCTCAGAAGTCTATAGCAATTAGGCAAGAGAAGAACATAAAAGGGTTTCAAACTGGGAAAGAAATAAAGCTATCATTATTTGCAGAAGTTATAACATGCATAGAGAATCTCAGAGATTCCACTGAAAATTAAAGCAATAAATTCATTCAGCAAAATGGTGAGTCAACACACGAAAATCAGCTGTCATTGTATATGCAATGAGCTCAAAGAGTAAAAAAAAAATCAAGAAAATTATAATATCAAAAAGAATTAAATATCCAGGAGTAAACTTAACAAGGTGAAAAAATCTACACAGAGAAAATATAAAACATTATAAAAAGAAATAGAGTAAGATACACTTCCTGCTCAAGGATTGGAAGAATAAACATTGTCAAAATGGCCATCTTACCCAGAGCAATATACAATATACAGCACAATAAATATCAAAGTTGTAATGACATTCTTCAAGCAAATAGAAATTCATATGGAATCAGAAAAAGACCATGAATAACTAAAGTAATCCTGACAAAAAGAGAAAGAATGGTGGTGTCACATGCCCAGCTTCAATTTACCCTACAAGGCTATAATAATCAAAACCGTATGATAATGGAACAGAAACAGACAATGAAAGAGATCAATGAAAGAGAATTGAGAGCCAACCAGGAAATAAACCCACACTTACATGGACAGGTAACCGATGACAAAAGAGCCAAACATATACTTGAGCAAGTAAAAGCTCTTCATGAAAAGTGCTGGGAAAAATGGGCAGCCACACGCGAAAGAATAAAACTAGACCACTGTCTCACATTATACACAAAAGTCAACTCAAAGAGGATAAAAGCCATTATCCAAGTGGATAAGACCATAAAATATTTAGTAGGAAATACACTTCACAACATAGGCTTCAGAGATCTCTTTGAAGATCTGTCTCCAACTACAAGAAATATAAACTGGATTACATTAAACAAAAGAATATATATTGGATTAGATTAAACAAAACCAAACCAAAAAAACCTTCTGCATAGTAAATAAATTATCACTAAAACATAATTATACAGACTCAAGGAAATATTTGTGCACCATACATTTGACAAATAACTGATATCAAAGAACACATAGAGCTCAATAAAAAGAAAAAAATAAATTAAAATTGGAAATAACAGTAAATAGGCACTTTCTCAAAGAAAATATATGAATAGCACATGTAAAAATATTGATCATCACTTACCATCAGGGAAACACAAATCAAAACCTCTATGAGATACCACCTCATACCAGTAAAAATAGACCATAAAGCAGCTAATCTTTGACAAAGGAGCAAAGAAGATACAATGGAACAAAGAAAGTTTGTTCAGCAAATGGTGCTGGAAAACTGGGAAGCTATATGCAAAAAAATGAAACTAGGTCACTAGCTCACTCCGTACACAAAAATCAATTCGAAGTGGATTAAAGACCTAGACATAAGAACGGAAACTATAAAATACCTGGAAGCAAAGATGGGCAAAACACGACACGACATACACTTCAGTAACATCTTTGAAGATACAGCACCCAATGCAACGATAGTGAAAGAAAGGATAAACAGATGGGACAACATCAAGTTGAAGAGCTTCTGTACATCAAAAGAGACATTACAAAAACAAACAGATATCCCACTGATTGGGAAAAAATGCAATTGGCCAACAAACATATGAAAAAATGTTCAGCATCACTTGTAAAAAGGGAGATGGCAAATTAAAACCACAATGAGATACTACCTCACCCCAGTGAGAATGGCACATCTTCAAACAACTAGCAACAACAATTGTTGGTGATGATATGGAGAAAAAGGAACTCTCCTGCACTGCTGGTGGGAATGCAAACGAGTACACCCACTATGGAAAACTGTTTGGAGGTTCCTCAAACTGCTAAATATGGAGCTTCCCTATGACCTAGCAATCCCGCTCCTAGGTATCTACCCAAAAGACACAAAAATATTGATTCAAGAAGATACCTGCACCCCCATGTTTATTGCTGCTTTATTTATAATTGGAAAGACATTGAAACAACACAAATGCCCAAAAGTAGATGACTGGATTAAAAATAGGTGGTACATATACAATGAAATATTACTCAGCAACCAAATAAATAAATAAATAAATAAATAACTAGATAAATAAATATAAATAAACACATGCCTGGAGCTGGAAAAGATCATGCTTAGTAAAATAAGCCAGAAACAAAAGGAAAATACCAGATGGTTTCACTCACAGTAGGAGTATAATGGACCAAGTGAGAAAATAATAATAATAATAATAATAATGATGATGATGATGAACAAATACATACCAGAGACATTTTACGGGAAGTGGAATGGGGAATGGGATCAAAAACGGTGGAGGGGAGGAAAGTGCACTGCACTATGGTGATGGCACATGGGTAATTTGGTGTTGGGAAGTCCACGGGGACTACAACTGAGATGGAAAAAGGCACAAAATGATGCAAAATTAAACTATTATATTATTATAAAAAACAGTCCATAAAAAGAAAAATAAAGAACAGGGAAAAACAAGTGCTATTGAGGGTATAAAGGAAAAGGAACTTTCCTACACCTTTAGTGGTAATGTCTATGGAAAACAGGATGAAGCTTTCTCAAAATACTACAAATTGATCTACCACACAACCCAGTAATTCCATTCCTAGGTATATCTACCTGCTGGATAGAAAAACACTAACTAGAACATATATAAACACTCCTATGATTATTGCAGCACTATTTACATAATCAAGTTTTAGAAGCAATCCCTAGATACCCCAAAACAGATGAGTGTATTTGAAAGATATGTCATATGAACACAATGGAATACTACTTTGATATTAAAAAAGATGAATGCTTGCCATTGGAACAACATGGGTAGAACTAAAGCAGATTATGCTAAGTGAAATAACTCAGGAGGAGAAAGACAAATACTAGGTGGTATCAGTTATATATGACATATAGGGAAACAAAAGAAAGGGTCAGATAAAATCAAGCCAGTCACAAATCCTTCAAATCTGACTATAGAATGAGGACTATAGAATGAGAGGAAGCATAGGGTTTGGGGTGAGAAACAAAGCAGGGAGGAGGTCCAATGGTGGAAAATGTGGGATTATGGGAGCTTTTGTGGTGGTTGTGGTATGCTAACATACATCTGAAGAAGTATGAACCTATTGCCCTAAATTAAACTCAGTGTTGTAAAACCAGTGTGACTTCAATTTAAAAAAAAAAAAATACCAATAAATCCAAAAATACTTACTATTTTATCAATATGCCAAGAATCTGTCCTTTGCTTATCTTTCCAACTTCACTCCATATCATTCTGCCCATCCATAAGTTTTCTTGGTACAAATCAAATATACTGAGCTTGCTCCCATCTAGAGGTCTATTTACTTATGATTCACTCTCTCTAAAAACACATCTACATTCATTAGAATATAGATATGACTAAAAATTTTTGCTCTGGAAGACCTTTCACTACCAGCCGAAGTGGAAGAAGGAAAGAAAGGAAAAAAGAAACAGGCAAGTGATGAAAACTACTGCTACAGAATCACAAACTAACTGTCAGGAGACAACAGATAACATAGCTTTCTCTACTGAAAAAATATTAACATTCGGCCTCCCTGGTGGCACAGAGTGTTAAAGTCTCAGTACTATGGAACTATCTGCAGCCACTGCAGCACTAATTTGATCCCTGACAAGGAAGCTAACCCACATGATGCAGCAGACCTCTCCAGTTAGCACCCTTTCCCTGTTAAAGAATTGTATTTCAATCAATCCACCTTTTCTGCTCCCCACTCAGTCTCTAATGAATCTCTCTCTCTCTCTCTCTCTCTCTCTCTCTCTCTCTCTCATCTCTCTCTCTCTCTCTCACACACACACACACACACACACACACACCCCTCTGGCCTGCACGCCAGCTCATGTATGCATTAATAAATAAAAGAAAAAATATTAACACTGAGATTGTTACTGCATTGGATGTATTGGATATATAACCAGGAAATAATGACACATGTATTAAATGAAGATTATTCTAGATGACTCTCTGTACCAGACATGAGCTCTATAAACATGTATAATACTAAAAATGTCCATGACAGAACTCAGGTTCATGAAGTTTTTCATGAATACTTCAATATCATGAATACAGTAGCGGTAACAACTGAGCTATGCCCCCTTCCCTTATAACTCCCTACCCTGCTATAGCTGCTTTATCCAGGATCAGATACACTATAAACAAAGTAGGCCAGTCAAATTCTCCCTCCAGAAACTTGAAATCTGAGGGCAAAAGCAAAGTGAGGGAGGTGCTGGAATTCAGTCACGTTTATGACAGTGTCATAGAAAAAATAAATTCTACTGCTGAGTTAGGTACCTATCATTACCCTGACTCCCGTCTTTTCTGAGACATGTTTAGTACTTCAGTGCTGTGAGCCATCTTCATGACCTTCCCTAAACCCATTTTTGATGGAAACTAACCAAATTAGTTTATTTTATATGAAACCAAAGCAGCCTAAATAAATATGAAACGCTGAGGATGAGAAAGAACCTTAGGAAACAACTACAGCAGTGATTATCGATCTATTTCAAGAGTACTGTAAAGTCACTACACAAAAAGTTTTTAAGTCTGTTTCCTGACAGCTCATGATGGTAATTAATCTAGGTTCAAGGGCTGTTTGTAGATTATCTAAGATAAAAGATGGCAAAACACCCAGCAAACTGTCTGAAAGATAGTAGCAAATCAACAAAGTTAATTTGCACTCTTGTTTCTCTATAAAACGTTAAAGCAGAGAATAAAGGCCAACCCTGGCTAGAGAAGGGATTCACAGATATTAATTATAATTAAGTCACTTTACATATTCAAAAATAAATCTTTTGTGTTTGTCTACACTTACAAATACACATTTATATAGATATGTATGATGCCAACCATGGCTAGAGAAGGGATTCACAGATATTAATTATAATTAAGTCACTTTACACATTCAAAAATAAATCTTTGTGTTTGTCTACACTTACAAATACACATTTATATAGATATGTATGTATGCTGATACACATATGCTATAAATCTAAATATATATCAGTCATTAATTAATACAAATCTTATTAGTACAGTTCAACTTAAGTGCATCCAAAATAAATGTCGTAACATAGTTGTAATTTTCTAATATCTGGAATCAATTAAGTTAAGTTTCAAGAAGGCCACCCAGTAATAAACACAAAATAAATTGTGTCTGCTGTCCTGTTAGTGATAATTTTTTATTGCTACCTCAGTTTCAGATGTCAGAGTAATGACTTCCATATTCTGATTAAAATGTAAATTGAAGCCATATGTTAGAAAAGCATAGGCTTTCAATATCGCTGTTCTGACATTAAGCACAATAAAAATATATTTATACAGACAATCATCCAGGTTAGCTGTCAATTCTGCATCAAAAAAAAAACAGAATTTTACATTTAAAACTGTCAATGCATGCACTTGTAGCACTTCAGTAGCAACTATAGCCATTCAGCAAGAAATGAAAACTACGGAAGAATCAATGTTGATTTTCTTCAAGAGTAAAAATTAAAAATGAGTTTATAAATCCATATTTAATCTTTAAATTTGGTGAAGAAACTAGTTATCTTTACATTCTTAGAAAAATGAAAACATGCACTGGTATTTTACTAATTTGTTAAATGTTATAAAAATCAATTTACTATTTAATGAATTTCTGGGACAATGCTATAAGATTCACCAAAATTTTAGATTCACAATCAAAAATGACTAAACTAATAATGAACTTAAATATCACATGCTTTTTTAAATTTTTATTTCTTTTATTTACCAATTTCTAAAACTGCTACATATATAAAATTTTCTTCTCTTTTAAAGAGGAAAATTTTAACTCATAACAAAACTTCTGATATTTAAAAAAAACTCCTAAAAAGTTGGAATCATGAATATTCTAGTGAAAAGTGACTATTTCTAATTTTAACAATTACAAGTCAGCTAGATGTAAAAAAAAATGAGAAAAGTCAAGGCCAACTAAATCATAAAATTACATAAGTATCCATCTCAAGGGTAGTATGTTTCATAAATGTAAGAGTAAAGGTAACTATAAATATGTTCATTAAAATAAAGACTGGAGTTAAGACTGTCTTGAGAGTTATGGTTTATTCATATCCAAATGAAATCACTTAATTTTCCCTTAAAAAGCATTCCACTTGAATTACAAAGACAAATCTTTAAAGGATAAACTTAAAGCTCTGTCCAACGTAGAGGCAAAAAATCAACAACAACAAAAAAAAAATCATCAACTTAACTGTCTGGAATTCAGGATTACTAGCAAGAAAATATTAAAATGTTACAGACCTTGAACATTATTAACAAATTCAACATCACAGTGGATAGATATCTTCTCAAAGTTCTGACATTAAAAAAAAACTTCATTAATTAAATAAGTTTCTTTAAAACATTTCTAAAACTATAATATATCAGTAATCCTTAATCAGTTCCATCTCTGGCAAATTAGCAGAGCTGCTTTTACAAAATCCAATATCCACTGTTCCTTCTAAATTTTCTAAATGTATACATACATACACACACACACATGCTACATATATATATACACATATGCTACTTTAGTTGCATTGGAAAATATACTGAATATCAGTTTTATTTTCTAGACTTCTCTTTTCTAGCTATTTGCATGACTAGGTAGTTTGTCAAAGCCTTTGTTGTAAAAGCAACATGCCAATACATGTACCACATCTTTATTATCTATCATTGTATAGTTATGTTCCTCAGTTGCAGTCAGCACCAGTGCTATTTATTTTGCCATTCTTATTTATAGTTTGTAACACATAAGCCAAATGTTATATGATAGTTTCATACTTTACAACTCAGGACATTTTGTTTGGGGAAGGATTTTGATTACTGATTAAATCTCACTCATTTTGATGAGTTCAGATGTTTTACTTTTCATGATTTAGTCATTGTAAATCAACTAATTCTAAGGATTCATTTGTTTTCTAGATCCCTACTTGTTAAAATATAACTATCCATAGTAGTCTGTTATGAGCTTCATATTTCTGAGGTATCAGTGACAATGTCTATTTTTTATTACTGATTCTATTTGAATCTTTTTTTTTTTAAGTCTGGGTAAAGCCTTTAAATACTATCTTTTCAGAAACAAACTCTTAATTTCATTATTTTCTCTAATCCTTTTTATTTCCTTCTTTCTGCTAAATGTAGGATTAAATTTGTTCTCTGTGTAGCCCCTTAAGGTATGAAGTTAGGTGATTAGAAATCCTTCTTTTCCTTTATGTACATTTATTATAACTTCCATCTTAGAAATGCTTTTCAGTGCATCTCATACATCTCTGCAAGCTGTGTTTTTATTTTTATTTAATTTTAAAGTTTTTTTACCTTTCCTTTTGACTTATTTTATCCAGTGTTGTTTAGAACTGTCTTATTTAGTATACACCTATTTATGAATTTTCCAGTTTTCCCCATTTTTGATTACTGGATTCATACCATTCTGACAGGAAAAATACTACATAAAATTTCAAGGTTCCTAAATCTGCTAAGATTTCTTATGACCTAACATATGGTCTACCTGGACAATCTCCCAAGTAACTTGAGACAAAGTGTATTCTATTGTTGTTGGATAGAATATTCTATAAAATATTCTATGCTGGACAAGTCCATTTTGTCCACAAAATGTTTTTTTCCTCCTTACTGATTTTCTGTTTAAATGATTTCTCCATTAATGAAATGGGGCACTGAAGTCCTGTACTATTATTATAATACGATTTCCCCCTTCAGTCTGTGTTAGTTTAATATATTTATGTACTCCAATATTGGGTACATATCTATTTGCATTTGTTATAACCACTTGATGTACTGAACCCTTTATTATTATTATAACTACCTTCTTCATTTCTTGTGATAGTATTTGACAAGTTTCTTTATCTCCCATACGTAAAATAAACACTGCTTTTTACTGTTGTTGTTGATGATGGTGGTGGTTACTTTTTGCATGTAATTATTTTTTCCAGCCCTTTACTTTGAGACTCTGTGTGTCCTTAAAGCTAGAGTAAGTCTCATACAGGTAGCCAACAGTTGGGTCTACATATTCATTCATTCTTTCACTCTATGCCTTTTGATTGGAGAAAATACAACGTAATTTGATAGACAAAGACTTAGCAATGCTACATTTGATTTTTTGAGTGTTTTATAATTCCCCTATTCCTTTCATCTTCTGTTCAGAGTTGATGCTTTTCTACACTATATTTGTTTTGGTTAGCTTTATGAAAACATGCCTTAAATATATTCAATGAAAATGCATAAACTAACAAATTTTAGATTCAAATTACACACTCAGATTTTAGATACTGAAAAATTAAAAAAGATATCAAGGAAGTTAAAAAATTAGAGTCAGTTTATAAATGAATTTTATTTCACTAGTAATCAAAAGGCAATACTATTCCCAATCTAGGTAGCACTAAATATAAAATGGTTGTTTTAATTTTCTATTGAATTGAACCTCAAAATTCTTATATCTGATATTATCATGCTATTGCCTCTATCATGTAAACTTACTTTCACTGGGCCTTAGATTCCTTATCCATTTAAGGAAAATAGCAATTTGAATAATATGATTCCCTCTTAGGTTTTCTGTACATTAGATTGAAACAATGCTAAATGATGCATATGAGATGGGCAAATCATATAAGGACATAGGAGAAGACATAACCAGTGATAGCTGAAAAATGACTAGTTATATAAACATATATGTTTGTTTGTGTGAGTATATATATATATATATGTATATATATATTTATATATATAATTTTCCCATCACCAAAACAATCATAATCCTACACAATACTTCATTGTCTTCTCCCATTTTTAACTCTCCACCACTCTTCAAGAATGTCTCAGATCTACTGTCTGCTTTCAAGAGTCAGTTCTTATACTTTATCTTTATTTGACCTATTTTTTGGCTTCTCTAGATCTCACATATAAATGAAAACATCTGGTAATTCTCTTTCTCCTTCTGTCTCAATTCACTTAGAATTATCCATTCCATTTCCATTCATGTGCAGCAAATGGCATGGGCTGATTTATCTTTTTTAATCACTGAGTAGTATATGCACACACAATGAGTATTTATTTGTGTATGAGTGCATCAAGAAGATACATAGGCACGCACTCACATCTTCTTCATCCACTCATCTTTTCTGGGACATTTAGGTAATTTCCATATCTTGGCTATTGTAAACAGTGCTGCAATAAACACAGGAATTCGGAGTTCCTTTCAAATTACTGTTTTGATTTTTAGATTGTTTCTTTTTCTCTTTGGATAGAACCTAGAGTGGAATTTCTGGGTCATATGCAGATTTATTTTTAGTCTTTTAACGAAACTCCACACTTCTTTCCATAGGGGTTGGACCAGTCTACATTTCTACCAATAGTGTAATATAGCCCTTCGTTTTTTACACCCTCACTAGTACCAGATATTTGTGGTTATTTTAGTATGGGAAATTTTCAGAAGTCTGGTGGTTATCTCACTGTAGTTTTGATTCGCATTTCCTTAAAGGTAAGTGATGATGAACATTTGATCAGATGTCTGTTGGCGACCTGCATATCTCCTTTAGAAAAGTGCCTAGCTCTTCTACCATTTTTTGTTTTCTTTTTGTTGAGTTGTATAAGCTCTTTGTAGATATCTGGTATCAGTCTCTGATCAGGTGTATAATGTACAAATTTTTTTAACCCTTCAGAGTGTGTGTCTTTGTTTAGGTAATGGTCACTTTCACTGTACAGAAGCTTTTCAGTTTGTTATAACCCATGTTTATTTTCTCTAGTTTCTGCACTGCTATAGATGAGTCTTCAAAGATCTTTCTAAAGTTTGTGTCACTGAGTGTTCTGTGTTTTTTCTATGCATTTTATGGTTTCAGGTCTTACATTCAAGTCTTTTATCCCTTTTGAAATGATTTTCATGTATGATGTGAGATAATGGTCTAGTTTCATTCTTTTGTAGGTAGCAGTCCAATTTTCCCAACACATGATTTGAAGAGACTTCTCTGGTTCCAGTGTACATACATAGTTCCCTCTTCATGTATTAGTTGTCCAGGAATGTTTAGTTTTATTTCTGGGCTCTCAATTCTATTCCATAGCTCTATGTTTCTGTTTTTGTTCCAACACTAAGCTGTTTTAATTATTATTGCTTTATAGTATAGCTGTAAGTCCAAAAGTGTGCTAGTGTGATACCTCCACTCCTTCCCCTCCCCCAACCTCTGCTTTTTGGTCAGGAGTTTCAGTTACTCAAGGTTTTTGTTTCCATATGTTGTTCTGCTATGAAAAACATGGTCATTGGGATTTGGATAGGATAGCCATTTTGACAATGGCCAATGTTGATTCCCCCAATCCACAAGCAGGTAACATCATTTTATTTCCTTGTGTCATCTTAATTTAACTATACTTTATAGTTTTCCTTGCCATAGGTCCTTCACTTCCTTTATTAGATTTATTATCAGATACTTAACTATTTTGTGAAATTATAAGTGGCACAGCTTTCTTAATTTCTTCTTTTTCTAACTCATTAAATCTATTGATATGATTGTGTATGTGTGTGCGTGTGTTCTTTTTCTTTCCTTTCTGCTGCTGCAATTATATTGACTGATTTTTGGATATTGAACCATCCTTGTGTTCTTGGTATAAATCCCATTTGGTAATAGCATATAGTCTTTTAAATATATTGTTCAATTTAACAAGTTATATTGAGGACTTCTGCATCTGTACCCATTAAGATTAGTCTGTAGTCTTGTTTTTCTGTGTTGTCTTTTTTTGGTCTTGTTGGTATTAGTTTGATATTGGTAGCAATCCTTGAATTTTTGGAAGAGTTTAGTAGGACAGTTCTTACTAATTGTTGGGGTTTGGCAGAACTCTCTTGTGAAGCCATCTGATCCTGGACTGTTGTCTTTTTGACAATTTTGATTTCACTGTGTGTAATTGGTTGTATGGGCTTTCTATTTCTTCACTATTCAGTCTTGGATGATGTATAATTCCAGGAAATTGTCCACTTCTTTAGGTTGATGAATTTGTATATGGTCTCTGATGTAACTTCTCTTTCATTTATGATCCTATTTATTTGAATTTTACTCGTTTTTCTTAGTGAGACTACTTAAAAGTCTATTTTGTTTATATTTGCAAAGAATCAGCTTTGGGTTTCATTGATCTTCTGGAATTTTTAGATTTCTATTTTATTTATTTCTGCTCTAAATTATTATTGCCTTTCTTCTACTGGCCTCTGATTTTTTGTTGTTGTTGCTGTTGTTCTTTTATTAGTTGTTTCAGATGAGAGACAAAGTTGCTGTGATTTGTGAGGTTTTGGCATTTTGTGATTTTTTGGGGGGGGGGAAGGATGACTCTAGTTTCTTTGTGTGAAACTGTATTGCTCTATAACTTTCCTTTCAGAACTGTTTTTGTTGTGCCTATAATTACCATTTGCCTCAAAGTATTACTCAGTCTCTATATATTTGAAATATTTCTTTCTTTTTTGTAGTAGATTTGTAGTTTAGTAGTTCTATGGTCAGAGAAAATACTTGGTACAATTTCTATCTTCATAAAGCTATTGATGTTTTCCTTGTGACCCAGTATATGATCAATCCTGAAGGATGACTCAAGTGCACTTGAGAAAAATGTGTATTTAATTTTGGGGGAGTGTAGTATCTTATAAAGGGATGATCAGACCCTTATGGTCTAATGTTTTGTTTAGGGCAATTATGTTATTTGTTTATTTATATCTTGTTCATCTATTCATTGGGAGAATAGGGTAAATAGTTTAAATTTCTATCTTCTTTTTGTTGATTTTGTGTCTCATGGTTTTCTTTGCATTATTCCAATTCTTTTTCTTAGATGATGATGATTTCAAATTCTATATCTTACAGATATAAAAGCTTTTCTCTGTCTTCAAACTTGCTTCTGGGGTTTTGTTTTCTCTTTGTGGCATACTATTCCCAACAACTTTCTTGGACATCTATATTTTTCTTTGTCACCAATGATTGTTTCGGGATTGCTCTACTGTAACTGGGGCTTATACTGAATGTAAGTCATTCTTTCCCACTGGTCTGGCCATTTACTTGATAAGTGGGCACAGCTACTGGAGTCTTATAGGTTTGGAGGAGGTATGAGAGACTCCTCCAAAACACTTATTTACCTAGTTCCCATGGGCTGGGGGCACTGGGTAAAAAGATTGAGTCCACCCAAGAGTATTGTTCCAGACCATTCAGAAAGGTTGCTAAAGAACCTCAATATACATCAAAGCCCTAGGAGGCCTGTGTGGGTCACATAACTACTCCCAAAGTATAGGTTGCACTGCCAGGTGCTATACACTACAGAGCCCTCACTGGGTCATTTATCTGTTCCTGAAGTGCTAGTGGCTGTGTCTCAAGATAATGGTGCTTACCTGGAGGCTGCTGAAAGTCTCTAATATGGAGCAAGGTGTACAGGACCCAGGCTTGGACATATATTTGTTCCCAAGACATAGATAGTAAAGCACTGAGTAGGATAAAACTGCCAAATACAGTTGGGTACTTGTGGTGAAGGCTGTGCTAGACAGCCCAGACTGGGACATTTGTCTGCTCCCAAAGTACTGGTGTCTGAGCATTAAATGAAATGAAAGTCCCTGGTGCAGTTGGGACACCACAGTGAGGTGTTAAACCCTGGAGAGACTAAACTGGGGCATTTGAAACAGAGGTGACTAAGTGAAGCACCTGAAGCAGAGGTGACTGAGTGTTCAGTGGAATGTACGTCCTGGATGCATAATGTAACAAATGAAGGAAAACTGTATCAGTTCTGAAATTGTTTTCACTTTGGCAGCAGATATACTAACTGGATCAATAAAATGCACTCTTGTGAAAAAACTTTAAGACTCATAAATGGGATTAATATATAGGAGAAAAGTAGCTGATTTGGATTATGTCTCTGAGGCATGCCCTTTACACCTCTAATAATAATTAACAAAGCATAAGGTTAAAGTTCTATTCTAAATTATAAAATTGGTTTAAGACAGTTCATTTATTATTTTTATTTTGCTGAAAAAGCTACAGGAAACAAGGACTACATCTCTTGAAACTTGATCTTGAAATTAAAAAGAACTATATATTCAAAGAAAAAAATTTTAATAAAAGTAAACAAATAAAACATGAAAAAGAAAAAAAGTGTTTATTCTAAAAAGTGATTTACTCACACAAACCCAAATACTTCAAATCTGGTATTACTTACCTCTGTGAAAAATAATATTTTTTAAATGTAACCAATTCATAAAAGCAGATCTGGAGACACAATGTGGCATATTCTATTAGCTAATATTAAGTTGACCTTCTATCTCTGAACGTATGACAGCAACCTGGTAGAGGAAAGCAAACTGGTATAAAACCTAAAGACTTAAATTCTAGTATCAGTTTTCATACCTGATTTTTGTATCACTAAGAAAGATTATCCAGTCATTGCTGTTTATTGCCTTCTGCTTATAGAATGGTATTAGTCAAACCATTTCACTTCCATGCCACCAATTTCTATGTTATGCTATGAAGTGGAGATTAGAATAATAGCAATTACATGGAGTATTACTGTGAAAACTAAAGATTATTATTTTTACCATTCTAAAGTACATAGTTTTATGCCACTTAGTCATATGGCTATGCAACATTCACTACCATCTATAACCAGAAACTGTTCATTTTCCTTAATTTAAACTCTATTCTCATTCAATACTAAACAAATGGTATTGTTTTTATAATTTCAATTTCCAATTATTACTTGCTAAGGTAAAGGTATATTTATCATTGGGAGCTTTTATATGCTCTTATAATCCAGCAACATTGCTAAACCTATTTATGATTTTTATTTTTATTTTTTTGTATAAATGCCACAAGACTTTTCATGGGGTAATCCTTTCATCTGCAAATACAGTTTTGCTTCTTCTTTTCCAATCTAGAGTTCTTTTATTGTTTTCCTGCTTGATACACCTGGCTAAATGTCCAGTACAATGTGGAATACAAATGACAAAAAGAAAAGCCTTGCTTTGATTATAATATTAGTGAGAAAACATTCCTTGAATGTAATATAAAATTTTCTAGGGAACCATCTTCTGGGTCTAGCAGACAAAACAGCAAAACTATCTTCATAGACTTAAAGGGTGAACAAGCTCAATCCTGTCACTTATGCAGGAGTTTTGCATAAGTTAAAGTCTAAAGTTAGAGTCAATCTTTTAATATCTATTGATGACTGCAAAGTCAATTAAGAAAATTTAACAAAGAATAATCAGCCTTTATATCTCTACAGTGCATTCTTTAGAAAGGAAGAAATTAAGTCCTGCATTGTTTTCCTCTAGCAACAGCTTATCTTTAGGTCAGAACTACTTAAAACTAGAAGCCTCTCCTTTCAACAACTACATTCTTTTTTTTTTTTTTTAAGATTTTATTTATTTATTCATATAGAACTGGGGTATAGGCCAGAGATGCGGAGAGTGAGAGGATTCACCAGAGACAGAGTGGGGAGCATAACAGGCAGATCGATGAAGTACACTGCTGAGGGGAGCAGTGGGCGTGTCAGGAGAGGTCTGCTTCGCCATGTGGACTCCTCCGGGGCAGGTGGGAATCAAACTCATGCGGAAGTGGCTTAAGCTTTGTAGTGCAGTGCTTTAACCCACTGCACAACCAGGGAGGGCCAACAACTACATTCTTAAAGTCAATAACTCACTATTCCTTCCCATACAAACTAAATTCAAGCTTTCATTTACTTGGGGAACACTCATAGTATAAAACCTATTGGACGTTTTGCTCAGTGTAAATTCTCACTTGTATTATCAAATAAACACTATTGTTGATTTTTATTTTGAGTTAACAATTCCATATTTCATCACTAAATATGATATAAGCTATTCATATAAATGATCAAATAAAGTTCTCTCATATCTAGTTGAGCATTCAGTAATATTGTCATTTTGGAACAGATTATATAGGGAGTTTTACTGTTGGGTTCCTGAACTCTATTCTAATGAGATGTGGATACTTCCCACATCAAACCATTCTCAATTCAATCCTGACACTACTTGCCCAGAAATAGCGTCCGATTCTACAGGCTAAGGCTGTCATCTACTTCATATACCAATCACAAACCCAGGCAAGAATTTTTTTCTAACCAACAGCTTACAATAGATGGAGGTCCATATGATCCCATACATAGACCCCAGGTGCCCAAATTAAGCCCACAGTATTATCCATGCTTCTGACTGGTTGTAAATCAGCTTCCCAAGACACCTAAATTTGCTAGAATGAAACACATAATTAAAAAAACCTGTTTACTCTCTAGACCACCAATGTATTACAAAGGATACCAAAATTTACAAATCAGGTCCCTCCCTGGTGGTGTAGCTGGTTAAAGCACAGCACTGCAAGCACTGCTGCAGCCGCTCCAATGCAAGTTCCGATCCCCTGCCCCAGAGGTGATCCACATAGCACAGCAGACCTTTCCTGTCTTTCCCACTACTCCCCTCAGCAGTGTACTTTGCCAGTCTGCCTATTCTGCTCCCCATTCTGTCTCTGGTGAATCCTCTCACAATCACTGTGCCTCTGGCCTGTACCCCAGTTCCGTGTGAATAAATTAATAAATCTTTGTTAAAAATAGATTAAATTTCTGTAAAAAAAATTACAAATCAATAGTCAGATAGCAAGATATGAAAAAAATTTATGTTGTTTCCATAACCACTCAAGGTATGCCATTCTCCCCTATATCTTCAATATGTTCAGCAACCAAAATTCTCTGAAGTCCCCACTCTGGATTTTCACAAAGGCAAAGGCATGATTAACTCATTGGCCACTGGCAATTTTAACTCACCTCCAGCCCCTCTCCCCTTCAGAGATATGCTGGGGAGGAGTGACTGGAAGTCATACACATCTATTAATGGTAAGTACAATTCACAGTTTCATGATAGGACACAAACTCAGATGTTTCCAAAAGTTACTTTCATTGGCATAGAAAGAGACATCTTAAATGGGAACTGTGAGCCAGAAACTGTGGATGAATATTAAATATGTAAATAAATACATTTTGGTCAACTACGTGACCAAATATATGTATAAATGCATTTCCTATAAATCACAGTATCATAGGGGTTGTCCTGTCTACTATACTATATTTAACAGATACCATGCCTTAGATACATACCTGGCCTTTACCCAACAGCTCACCTGACCTTTACCTTGGGGTACAATGTTACCCTTGAAAACCACTGGTCTAGTTTCAACAGAATATTATGGAGAAGTATCCCTACTTATGGTATGCTATTCCTTTACTATAACATTGGAATTGACTATCTAAAAAAGAATATCTTATCTATATTCCCAAAGGATACATAGATTACAATGTTTGTCTTTGGGTTTGTAGACCTCCTCAACTCAAGCAGGCAAAGAGAACAAAAGTGTCAAAATAATGCTGGTTTCTTAGAACAAATTTGGAAACAATCACTTGTTAACTTTCTGATACATTTTGAGTAGAAATTATACTATTTTTTCCTTAATAATCTAGTGAAATTCACAAGTAAAGCTACTTCAGTCTTAACTACAAATACAACTTCTTTAATAAATGTAGGGCTGATTAAGTTATCTATTTCTAAAGTGAGTTTTGGAAATAAGTAATCTTTCAAGAAATATAGTTATTCCTTTGTGTTGTCAAATAAATGGATAAGAATTTGTTTAAAATGTTGATTATACTTTTAATATGTTCATAAATCTATACTGAGATCACTCCTATCATTCCTGATATTATAATTTGTATTTTCTTTTTTCCTATTTAGTCTGATAGAGATTTATCAATTTATTTTCTCAAAGAAATAGCTTTGGCTATATTGATATTTTTCTCCAGTTTTAGTGTTTTTATTCCATTTATTTTCACACTAATATTTATTACCTCCTGACTTCTGCTAACTTTGGATTTAACTGAATTTTGCGTTCTAGTCTCTTAAGTTAGAAACTGAAGCTATTTATTTCACCACTATTCTTTTTCTGAACAAGCATGTACGGTCATAAATATGCTTTAAATATATGTATTGTACATATTTTGACATATTTCTATTGTTAAAAATGACTTCTAGTTTCTCTTAAATATTAAAAAGCAGTGTTCCGGGCCCTCCCTAGTGGCACAGCAGGTTAAAGCACTGCATTAAGAAGCTTAAGCCACTTCGCATGAGTTCGATCCCCGCCTGCCAGAGAGGAGATCCACATGGCGAGGCAGACCTCTCCTGACCGGCCCGCTGCTCCCCACAGCAGTGTACTTCGTCGATCTGCCTGTTCTGCTCCCCACTCTGTCCCTAGTGAATCCTCTCACCCTCTACATCTCTGGCCTGTACCCCAATTCTGTATGAATAAATAAAATTTTAAAAAATCTTAAAAAAAAAAAAAAGCAGCGTTCCAAATATTTGGGAATTTTCTAGATCCTTTGGTTACTAGTCTCTAATTGTATTCTGTTGGGATGAAACAATAAACTGTATGACTCAAATCATTTGAAATGTATTGAATTTTGTTTTATATTCCATAACATGGTCAATTCTAATGGCACTGAAATAATATGCTTTCCGGTTTGTTGGATGCTCTACATCAAGTGAGTTAATAACAATACTGAGAGAATGTAGAAATTACTTCAAATAAAATCATGGATTTGTCTATTTTTCATTGCAGTTCTGTTACTTTTCAGATTTTATTTTATGGCTCAGTAAACAGGTACAAAAAATTGAGCTGTTGTGTTCTCTCAATTCTCTTACTGTTACATAATGGCCCCCTTTTTTTCTCTGGCAATATGCTTGACTCTGAAATCTGCTTTGAAAATAATACTATTATAGACACTCCAACTTATTGTGAAGTGAACATGATGTACCTTTAATCTTTTACTTTTGATCTGATTGTTTCGGTTGACTTTAGTTGTGCATTTAACATTTAAAGTGGTTTTGTATAGTTCGCAAACAGTTGGATCTACTATCATACTATCTCTCCTTGTCCCATCTGTTCTTTGTTCCCTTTTTACTACTTTAATATATTACATTCTTTTAAATTATTAAATAGTTTTATTATCCCATGTTACTTCATTTGTTGTCTTATTGGTATAAGAATTATTTTATATAGAAGATGATTGAGGTATACATTTTTAAATTATCATATTCTACCTTCAAATAATAGTATAAAATGTCCCATTACACTTCCATTTCTTCCCTCTTGAACTCTGTATTAGTTATATACGTTATACTCACAAACTACACTGCTATTATTTGTGTAGTATATTATAAGAGAAATATATATAGGAAAACTACAGTTTATATGTATCAATGTAATTACCAAATCTACTGCTGTTCATTTCTTTAAGTAGACTTGGTTTTCCAATTGGCACTTATTTTACCTAGCATTTTTATTTAAATATTTATTTAAATATCTGTAAATTTTGCATAATGGTTTATTAAAGATTTTCCCCTAAGAAATATTTCTATGTGTCAATTAATGAATCCAGTAATATACTACAGGTGGGAATATAAACTGGCATGACCAGGACAAAAAGAAGTATGGAGAATCCCAAAGAAAAAAACAGAAATTAAAATTCCACAACAACCATTTATTCCAATTCATGTACTCACTTCCTTATTTATGTCAAATTCACAATAACCATGAACTAACGTGCCCACTGGTTAACGAATAGATAAAAAGATGTCAAATACAGTGAAATATTTCAGGGTGTGGCATTATTAGTGTTGTAGGTTTCCCTGTCTGGGAAAGGATAACAAAGTGGTGGGTGGTAAGGGGTTTCACACATCTCAATCTGCACTTTAGTAAGTAGGCTTTTCTGTAAGGAGTCCATGCACTCTGACCAAATGCAGGCTACAGCTGTTCTGATATGAGCCTCGGATTCAAGCCAGTAGTGCTCACTCTGCTCTCACCTCTCCTGCAATGCACAAACTGCCCTGGATGCCTGCTCATGCACCCCTGATCCAGTGCAGTACCAAGTCTTAGGGAACCCAGATCTGTGTTCATATCAATAGCAGTAGGGTTATCTGGACCATATAAATTCTTTCCTCTTTTGGGATGCACTGCCCCGTTTACTTTTTAAAAAGGTCAAATAAGTTTTTTCTACCCATTGCAATCAGGCTGATGCACAATTTTGTTTGCTAATAATCAGTTTTTCTCTCAGGGGTTTTGGCTTTGTTTTATATCAATTTTGCTGCATGTGTCTGAAAGAGATAAGTGTACTGTCATCTCTTGCCAGACTGGCTCCTTTTTAAGATACTCTATCAATGGTTTTATTGACTAGTTTTGTCTGTGTGTGTGTGTGTTTCTTGAGGTTCATTAAGTTCTCCTTGGACTTGAGAGTGTAGAGTTTCATCAAGTTCAGGAAATATTTAGTTATTATTTCTCCAGATGCTTTTTCTGACTTCCCCTCTCTTCTGTTTCAGAGACTTCAATTGGGCCAATTCAAGTTGTCTTATTAAATCACTTATATTCTGTTCATATTTTTTATTTTATTTTAGTGCTTCATTTTGAATAATTTCTATTGTTGTGATTTCAAGTTCAATAAACATTTCTTCTGCAAGATTTAAATGTCACTAATTCACCACTCCTGCACCTCTGGCCTGTACCCTAGTTCTGTATGCATAAATAAATAAATATTTTTTTTAAAAATTCTATCCTGAGTATTTTTCAACTTAGACATTTCATCCCTCATCTCTACAAGTTTAACTTGGATCTTTTTTTTTATAGCTTCCATCTCTCTCTGTAACATTTGAATTTTTCTCCTAGCTTTCTGAATATATGCAATAAAATACCTACTGCTTCAATGTCTTTGTCTCATTCAACCACTTTACTATTTCTGAGTTGTTTTCAAGTAATTGATTTATTTTTCTCAACAGTATGAGTCATATGTTCCTGTTTCTTTTCACAACTGATAATTTTTTTACTGAGTGTCAGACATTGTAAATTTTACCATGTTGAGAAAATATATTTTTGTATTCGCATAATGTTCTTTAGATTTTGTTCTGGGATGCAATTAATTGAAATTAATTGGAAACAGTTTGATGATCCTGTCATGTCCTGAAATCTTACTGTTACTGTTGCGTAAGAGTGTTTAGTTTAAGACGAATTTTCCCATACATTAAGGTAAAATCCATTGTATTTGTCCATGTTAATACTATGTCTCTCAGTTTCTTGGCTCTAAGTCTCATTCAAGTTATTTTTTCCAATGCTCAGAGTTTCTACTCTCAATGATGAGAATAGCAACTATTCCTAATGGATTTGGACAGTACTTTCCTCAGCCTCTGGTGGCCCCTTACATGCATTCATTGATCAGAAGTCAGATGAATAACTGCAAGAAACCCTACACAACTTTGATTTCGCCACCTTCCTCTTCTACCTGTAACCTCAAGCCACTTTGCCTCCTCAGACTCCTAGCTATGTCTGCACAACTATGAAAGAAAGCCAAGCTCCAAATTAATTAGATGTTCTCCAAATAGTAAGTAAAACCAATCAGAGCTCAACTCATTTGTTGCCAATGTCTCAGGGACTACTGTCTTCATTGTTTACTATACAATGTATTGAGAACATTTTTTTCCTTAATTTCTCTGTTTTGTTGCTGTTGTTTTAGGTAGGAGAGTAAATCTGTTTCTTGTTACTCCAATTTGGCCTGAATCAGAAGTCATCTCTTACTTTTTAAAATATTAACACACTTTGTAATATTTTCAGATAATTCCAATATATGAAGTATCTATAAATCTATCTTTGTTGCTTATTGCTTCAGTTAAACCTTGATCTTGGCATTTTGTTTTTGTGTTTTTTGATTATTCTGACTACCATATAAAAATTATATGTAAAGGACTTCTTCCAAAAATATAGGGCAAACATACTCCTCCCACAAATTACAATTACAAACCTTGAACATTACATGTGTACTTTTTTTTTAAGATTTATTTATTTATTCATACAGAACTAGGGTACAGGCCAGAGGTGCTTGGAGGGTGAGGGGATTCACCAGAGACAAAGTGGGGAGCAGGACAGATCCCCTCACCCCCTGCTGAGGGGAGCAGCGGGTGGGTCAGGAGAGGTCTGCCACACCATGTGGGTCACCTCTGGGGCAGGCAGGGATCAAACTCATGCTAAAGTTGGCTTTAGCTTCTTAGTGCTGTGCTTTAACCCGCTGTGCTACCAGGGAGGGCCTATATATGTACATTTTAAAAAGTCTAAAAGATGAAAGAAAGAAGGCTATGTAGGTACTTGCAATCCAAAAAATGTGGTGGTGATTACCTAGGTTTTCTTTCTACCTTATACATCCCAGTCTTAAGAGTCAAACAACGCTTACAAACTGAAAATATTAACAGGTACAGACAAAAACCTACTGTTTCACTAAACGACCAGGAAAAAAAGGACAACCCATGACAACAAACTTTTAGATAATAATCAAACACGCAAAACAAAATACCAAGATCAAGATTTGACAGAAACAATAAGCAACAGAGATAGATTTACAGATACTTCATATATTGGAATTATCTGAAAATGTTACAGTCAAACACCATGGAGAAAGGTTAAAAAAAAAAAAAAAAAAAAAGCTGGCCCAACCCCCACCAACAAAGACCAAGAGGAGAACTTAAACTTCAATCCTCATGAGGCTAACATCCCTGGAGGAGAGAAGTCCAAGAAAACAAAATGAAGAGCCAAGATTTTTCATGTCCACCAGCTGAACCTGAGGACTCTGGCCTTCTATCCCAAGAGCCTCAGCAGAGGCTCACTACACTAATAAAGAGCAGTCACCCTCCCTTTCATGTATCAAGAAAAAGAAGTCTTTATTACATGAGCTGCTTTTTTGTATTTTGAACTTTCTTATTTTTGCTTTTATATACTATTTTTTTCCTCCTACATCTCTTTGCAAATTTATTTCTTCACATCTACTACTTTTATATTTACTTATTATAAATACTTTTATAAACGTATAATTTTTAATGTTTTGCATTGCATTCATATTGTAAATAAAACCAAAGGTTTATAAATAGATATCAGAGTAATCCATATTCAAAGAGAAATTATGCCATTTTTTCCCTTTGTTCTAACTGACACATTTACATTCTAGAGCAAAGACTCTAGAATGCGTTTGATGAAATGTGAAAGATGAAACTAGAACCTTTAGTTCCTAGGATGAAGAGTCCAACCATTCAAATATAAATACAGGACAAAGACACACAAGATAAACTTCTGTCCGAGTGTAACAATGAATCTATCTAGATTCTAAATATTACTAGAATATTTTCTGACAGTCTAAGACATTTTGTCCTTTTACCGGAAAATATATGATTTAAAAATTAATCTTCTAAGCCCTTCTTCACACACGTAGAGAAATTCACAATGCTTTCATGTACAAATATTTGATACTATACTGACTATGATATTAAAAGCAATTAAATTTCAACCATTGGGAAAATGGACAAGTAAAATGTAGTGGGTAAAACATTCCAAAATTAGGTAATTGTAAATAGTATTTTACTATTCTAAAAAACAAGAAAAAATTAAAAGGGTAGATTTTATGATATGTGAAGTGTATCTCTAGAAAGCTGCCAGAAATAATATGCAGGGGAAAAATCTTCTGGCACATGAGACCACAGGCAGATGCAATGCATTATGGTATGAGACAAAAAACGGTCTTGAAAATACGGTATCAAATTCAAAGTGAACAACAACAAAATGAATACATCTTTAAAACACAGTATTAACGTATCTAAAAGAATAAGAAGGTACCTTATATATACCAGCAATGACAAGACTGTATGTGTTCATCACACCTCATGTCCAAAATAATTAAAATCTCCACACTATATAATTTTCATTATTTGATAAATGTACAAACAGAACTTAACAGGACAAAGTAAACAAAATGTCTGCTTTGTAAAAGGCATGTAATTCCATGGCTTCCTTTGAAAAAATAACTAGCTTTAAACTTCTCAATAAAGTTTCTTATAAGAAATCCCAGAGACTCTTTAAGATCAAATGCCTTCATCTTAACAACCACAAAATTGATTCACCTTCTTCCCAAAGTGTATTTGAAGAGGATTCACATAAAACAGTAATCTTCAAAGGAGATGTTTCAAATGTCTGTCAGAATTGTCTAGACTTAGAGAGAGAGAGAAAAGGGCAGGAGGAAGGTAGACTAGCAGGCAGGGAGAAAGAGAAAGAGAGACTCTTAAGGTACTCTAATTCAGTGGATCTAGGATTGGGACTGTGTTTGGGGGTATTTAAAATCTATCCACAGTCTTCTGATGAAGATCAAGTTTGTGAAGCAATTCCTTGAAGCATAATCTTTTATATTCTACTTCCAATGTTGAATACACGGGAGAAATTAAGACCAAGAATACAGAATTTCCAGGCCTACGTCATCTTACATTAAAGTTCAACTTTCTAGAAAAGACCCTTTGAAAATCCCTCAGTGCCATGCATTCATTAACACATTTGCTGAATTTTATTTCTGTTAATATATGATATCAACAGACTGTGTCCACTCTTTAGAAACTTACCTCAAAGACTTAAATCCATTTTCAGAAGACATACTATAGCTATTTATAAGAGAATAAATGCTGTGATGTTTATAAAATTCTTGTAACAAGTTTTTCCTCTGAATGTACTTATAATTTAAAAAAAGAAAGAAACAGTGGTGACTACCATCACAGGAACTGCCTCAAATGAGGAAAAATAACCGAATGTTGTAATTTCCTTGAGTATTACTACTAGCAAGGAAATTATACAATGGTCTCTAATAATTTCCTTTTTCATGTTCACAATCTAGATAGGCTGTAGTCTCTGGGAAAATCCCTTTCTATGTCAGCAACTTTAAGGAAATCATCCTCTCCTTAGATGATAAAATACCTTACCTTTTATACAAATGTAAGTTTAATACAGGCTAATGTTATACTGGATATCAGAAATCTACATCTCTTAATTTAATTAAAAGAATCAAAGTATGAACCAAGAAAAAAAAAATGTTTATCCCTCATTCTGGTAATTCGAAGGAAGTTTCCAACAAAAGATCTACTCTGGCAGGAACTCAGCTAAGATCACATTCACTTAGGCCTTTTGTTTACCTTCCTGTGGAAAAACAAAGTCATTTGGTTCACTTAGAAGACTTGGATTTTGGATTTAATGAAAGGTGGGGGGGGGGGAGCAGGAGGGGCATGACCTCTCCCCCCCACACACACACATACACCCAGAGCAAAACAGGTATAAATTTAGCAATTTAGAAAATAAGAATCATTCTAGTCTTTGCCATTTTCAAACTATTTACTTACAAGCTACAGTCATTCAATAATATTTATTAAGCATGCATTATATGCTAAGTACTAGGTGTAGGTACTCAGCTGTGACAATGAACAAGTGAGAGTCCTTGCCCTTAAAAATTTATACACATTGGAGAGAGAGAGACAATTCAGGAATAACATTTCAGTACTTCAAAGTGCTATGCAAGATAGAACCATCAGTTACAGAGTTGCTACCCAGAGTTGCTACCCAGAGTTGCTATCCAGAGTTGCTTCACTAAGATGGAAAGGAAGGGCTCTCTTAGGAGTCAACACTGGAATAAGAACTATATAAGGCATAAATAGATAGTAGACAAGAAAATCTAAGAGAATAGATTTTTCAAGCCAAGAGAAAAGTCAAGATTTAAGGCTATAAAGAACAATAAGCTTCAAACATATATAATGTGTAACACAGAAAGTCACTGTAAAGAGAAGGAAAAGCTGAGGTTAGAAAGGTAGACTGCAATACATAAAGACACTTGTAAGCCACAGTGACAGTGATGTAGTGAATTTTACTGGGATATAGTAGAAAGGAATGGTTTTTTCTGAGTTTTAAGCAAAAGAGCAACAAATTCTATTATGTATATACAATGGTACTGGCAGCTAGGCTATCAAAAAAGCTCAGGCAACAAATTACGGTTTGATTTTGGTTACAAAACGTGAGGTAGTAAGTCACTATCAGATCCACAATACATTATGAAAACAGAATAACATTTCCTGATAGACAGGGAGCACAAGAACAAAAACATTTAAACTCCTAATTTTCTGGCATGAAGACTGTATGAATGATTAATGTCAACTACTGTATAGAGAAAATATACAGGAACAATTTTAGAGAGGTTTTGAATAATTGTTTTCCTAACTTAATGCTCAAAGATTATTGCTTTCTAATAAATCTGTCAAATTTCTCCAACTAACCTACAATCCATTTATATTCTATTGGTATCCTCATTGCCTACCACAGCGCTGATATCTAACAAATACCTATTTCATGTAAATATGAAATACATAAAAACATGACATTTTCAAATCTTATGAACATCCCAAGTATGGATGTTTTAAGCAAAGGCACAGCATGTTTAAAATTAAAATCAAATACTACAAACACACTTACTAAAGGTACGTTTACAACTTCAAAGTGACATATACATTTGAATGCTTGTGGTATAAGTGAAATGCAGAACTAAATTTTCTAAGAGGAATCATACAAAAATATCTGTAAGTGTTAAAAATGATAATTATACAAATGAACTATTCCCCATATCACATTTTAAACAACTGATGGCAGCATATGATGAGTTTTGAAAGACCAATCTTTATTCCTTGTCACAACCAACATAATAGAGGGAAATCATGTGAATACAAACTTTTGTGTTCCCTTTTAAATCATACTGGGGCAAAGTTGAATCCCAACAACTGGTGTTCTTATGGGTATGTGATTAGGTCCAGGAAAATATTTCCATTATTTTTATAGCCATATTAGGGGCCAAAACCAGAGAAAATTACGCCTTTTGTATAAAACCTTTTATGTATTTTGCTCTCTAGCAACTAATCCTCTGTCATTCCTAGAAATATAAGGAAAGCTATACTCTTAAAATTTCTGTATATTCCCTTCTAAATATGCTTATAATCATGTAACATGAAAAAACTATTTTCAGATGGGTATTACTTCAATTACCTTGTTTGTAACTTTTAAAAGTGGTAATAAATCAAAAAGGTTCCAAGTTGTTGGTCTAATAACTGAGACATACCAGGGCATACTGACAAAAAGCATGAGTAATAAGAGTAACTACAAGGAAGCCTGAGGAAAGATATTTTTATAACAAAAGCATTAATTATAACATACAGTTACAGTATATAGTTCTTCACCTGCTCCCTACAACAATAAAACAAATACAAGTAGCAAAATTTGTATTAACAGTTACAAAGCATAAATACTTTCTTTTGAGACAACTATTAGTACCAAAAAAAGTTGATCTTTACCTTCAGTAGTTTTCACATTTTTCTTTCCCAATACAAGATAAGGTCCCTAGAAGCAGAAACTATACCTTGTTTATCTTGGCAGTTTCTTTTGCAACAACAGTGTCTAACACACTATATTCAATAACTTTGCTGTTGTTGCTGTTATTTCTAAACCTTAGCCCAAACTTGGCAATCTTTGGAAAGAAACAAGTTTTGTCCTGTGGTCATCAATGACACATCTCTGAGATGGAATTCCCTCTAAGTCTTCGCCTTTCTTCAACGTTCAAGTCCCATTTAATATATAAACCTCCCCTCACTGTCCCAGCCCAAACCTAACTTCCTTTCCTAAAGCACTAAAGACTATCCTGTCTTTACCACATATCTGATATGAATACATTACCTTAGATTATTAAGTTTTTATTTTAAATCCACATATACCTTGATCCCTTAACTAAATTACTTTCAAGAGTGGAATAGCAGTTTATATTTGTAACTCAATGCCTAGCAAAGTGCTTTACAATAAATAAATTCACTGATAAAAATAGAAACTAAAATGATGAAAATAATATGGACCCACTTCTACATATTCTTCTATCATGTCTTCATTCAAAGGCATGACAAAGCTTCTGAAATGTTCTAGTCAAAATAATTAAAGAATGGGTTGTTCCCATAGCCAAAACTATCTACCAACACAATATTTACTATTTCATTGTCTTTCAATACTTGGATTATGTAAATGCAACTGTATATAAAACCATACCCCTGCAATAACTAAGAAATGAAAGGTAGGAGTGCACACTCCAAAATAGTTATCATTTTCTATTAATACCAGTAAAAACTATATGACAGTAACAAGATAGCACAAAATATGCCCCCAATATTTTTTAAATGAGTATAATGGATAATATATAAACTCAAATATGTTAATACATGTATGTGTATACATTGGAGGGGAAAAAAGAAAATGAAACTTAAACATTAAACATTAGCAATTACCACATGGTAAAACTACAGCTATTTACTTTCCTCTTTAAGCATTTTTGTACTTTCCAAATCAGAAACACATACCTAAAAAACAATTTATAAAATTATTTCAATATAAAAACTTCCCAACATTTACAAACTTTATTTATGCTATAAACCAACAATTTCAACTTACTCCAGTAAGCAAAGCAACCAAGTTATAGAATAGTTATTTCTTCAAGCTAAATTCAGTTTCTCTAAAAATACTAAAATTCTGCCATATTCTGAACCAAACACTCTCTGATTAAAGAATACTTATACAGTAATAGTATAAACTAAAATTTAGACAAAGAGAAGTTTATTAGGTTAATAAATAATTCCAGAATAAATCATGTACAAATTCATTTTCTGTTACATATAATGAAAATTTATGTGTAAAGTCTTTAACCTCATTGAATTTTTGATTTGCAGGTCTTTTAAAACAGGCTAACAAAGATAAAAGACTGGTTCATATTTTACATTTTCTGTAAAACTTTCCTAATATTGAAATTAATATGAACATAAAACATACAAATCTACTTAACAGACAAATGTTAATCCATTTCATCTCCCTCAAAACAATTTTTTATTTTGAAAAAAGTTAAAGATTCAAAGCTTTTTCCCAGATTGAGAACAATATAAAACAACATTGTATGGACACTCTGGAAAATAGTTTAATAGCTTAAAAAACTAAATGTGCGGTCCTCCCTGGTGGCGCAGCAGGTTAAAGCACTGTACTAAGAAGCTGAAACCACTTCCGCATGAGTTCGATTCCCGCCTGCCCCAGAGGTGACCACATGGCGTGGCAGACCTCTCCTGACCCGCCAGCTGCTCCCCTCAGCAATGTAATTCGTCGATCTGCCTGTTCTGCTCCCCACTCTGTCTCTGGTGAAGTCTTTCGCCACCCCTGAGTCTCTGGCCTGTATGTATGTACAAATAAATAAATCTTAAAAAAAAAAACAACTAAATGTGCAACTACCATATCACTTAGGAAAGCTAACTTGTGTTCACACAAAAATCTATACATAAATATTTATAGCAACTGAATTTGTAGTAGCCAAACAGAAACAAGTCACTGTCCTTCAATGGATGAATGGTAACACAAACTAGTAGAGACATGCTATGAATGAATTAACAATATGTGCAACCACTTGAATGAATTTCAGAGACTTATGCAGAGGGATACAGCTAGTCACAAATAGCATATATGATTCATTTAACATTTCTGAAATGATTACACAAATTACAGAACTAGAGAAATGGAGACTTAATTAATGTTTGCCAGAGATTAAAGGCATAGGTAATGGAAGGATGATGCCTTAAGAGAAAAGTGGTTGTAGCTACCAAGGGCAGATGACAATCCTAGAGTAAACAAAACATTCTCTTATCTTGATTAGAGAAAATATCAAGATTTTGAAACATCTTGTAATATTTTGCCATTGTGAGAAACTACATGATTACTTCTTTATGTCTTACAACTGCATATATAATCTATGATTATTTCAAAATAAAATTTTGTCTAAAAAAAAATAAGGGCACTCTAACACTAATTATATCAAAATGAAAATTTTCTGGCATTTACCATTCAAAACAGGCAACAAACACAATAATATAAATGTTTTGAGTGTAGAAAAGCATGTCCATGGCTTTTAAAATAGTAAGATTCAAATCCACTGAGTATATAGGGTTAATTTTTTAAGATTTTCTATTTCTTGGAATAATGTCATTGAGATTATTATTGGAATATCATTAAATCTGTAAATTGCTTTTGGTAGGGTGGCCCATTTTGATAATGTTAATTCTTCCAACCCATGAGCAGGGGATGTCTTTCCATTCCTATGTAACAGTGTTTTATAATTTCCTTTGCACAGGTCCCTTTACCTCTTTTATTAGGTTTATTTCTGAATATTTGACTTTTCTTTCAATTATAAAAGGGTTTTCTTGATTTCTTCTTCAGATTGGTTGTTTGTATACAGGGAGAGTACTGATTTTTGTATGTTGATTATGTATCCTGCTACTTTACTAAACTGGATGATTGTCAGATTAGTTTCTCTGTGAAGTGTTTAGGGTTTTCTATGTATATTTCCTATTGCCTGTAAATAACAATAGTTTGACTTCTTCTTTCCCTGTTTGAATTCTCTGTATATCTATTTCCTGTCTTGAAGCATTGGGTAGGACTTCCAGTATTATGTTGAACAGCAGTGGTGAGAGTAGACATCCATGTCTTGTTCCTAACCTTAAAGGAAAGGCCTTCAGCTTTTCACAATTGAGAATAATGTTGGCTGTGGTTTTGTCATATATGGCTTTGGTTGTGTTAAGGTATGTTCCTTCTATCCCAAGAATTTCAAGGGATTTCATCATAAATGCATGTTGCACTTTGTCGAATGCCTTCTCTGCAAATACTGATATGATCATATCTTTTTAATTTTTCTTTTTGTAGATGGTTGGATGACATTAATTGATTTTCAGATGTTGAACCACCCTTGTGCCCCTGGAATGAATCCCACTTGGTCATAATGTATTATCCTTTTGATGCATTGTTGGATTCTGTTGGCAAGGATTTTATTAAGGATTTTTCCAACAGTGTTCATATGGAGGCTCAAATAGCCAAAGCTTTCCTGACTAAAACAAAGGTGAATAGAGGTATCACATGCCCAGATTTCAAACTATAATACAAAGCCATCATAATTAAACAGCATGGTATTGGAACACAGACACAGACTGAATAAAAAGCTTAGAAGTCACACATATATGAACAACTAATCTCTGACAATGGAACAAAGAATATGCAATGAAGCATGGAGTATGTGTTTAATAAATGGTCCTGGGGAAAATGGACCATCTCATGCAAAAGAATGAAACTAGACCGTCGCTTCTTCACACCATGCACAAAACTCAACTCAATATGGATAAAAGAACAGAACATAAGACAAGACCTAAGACCATAAAATAAATATAGTATATATAAACATAGTAACAAGATATACATCTCATCTTTAAAGATCATCTCTCAAAGCAAAGCAAACAAAGAAAAAGATAAGCAGGCAGGACTACATCAAATTAAAAAGCTTCCACATAGCTAAAGAGACACTAACCAAAACAAAGAGATACCCTAGAGATTGGGAGAAAATTTTTTCATTTCACACAACTGAAAAGGTATTGATCACAAAGCTATAAAAAGAACTCACAGGACTCAAGGGAAAAAAAGTAAATATGGGGAGTAGAACTCAAAAGACACTTCTCTAAAGATGAAATGCAAATGACCAGTAGACATGAAAAAATACTCAACATCCCTCAAAATCAGAGAAATGTAACATAACATATAACAAATGTTGGCAAGGATGTGGCAAAAATGTAGAACTTTCCTACATTGCTGATGGAAGTGCATATTAGTCCAACCACTATGGAAAACTGTTGTGGAAGTTCCTCAGATTACTAAAATTGGAGCTGCCATATGAACCAGCAATTCCACTTCTACATATCTACCCAAAGGACACAAAAACATTAACTGAAAAGGATACCTGCAACCCATGTTTCCTGCTGTACTATTTATAACAGTTAAGACTTGGAAACAATTCAAATGCCAAAAAATAGATGACTGGATCAAGAAGATATTGTACATATACACAATGGAATACTATTTAGTAAAAAAAAAAAAAAAAAAAATCTTATGCCACTCATGACAACATGAATGGAGTTAGAAGGGATGATGCTCAGTGAAGTAAGTCAGAAAGAAAAAGAAAATTATCGGATGGTTTCACTTATAGGATCAGGGGGAAAATAATTTAAAAAAATAATGTGAGACATTTTACAGGGGTGTAGTGGGGAATGGAATCAATAATGGGGCGGAGGGAAGGGCACTGAACTATGGTGATGGCACACGAGTGATTTGGTGATGGGAAGCCCATAGGGATTACAACTAAGATGGAAAAAGGTACAAAATGATGTAAAAATAAACAATGAAACAAAACTAAACAAAATAATCAGACAACTATAAATCAGAGATATTCTTCAGGGGAGAGGGACAACAGAAATTCTATGAAAACTATACCTGATGTAAAATATAGACAAATAAAGAAATTAAATAAAAAACATTTAAGTTTTTTTTTAAAAAATTAGAAATGTGAGCAACACAATGAAATGACCACTAAGAAATTTTAAGACACCTTCTTTTCCCATTTTCTTTTTACTTAATTTTTGAACAACATGTGATTTCTTCCCTCAGGTTGGTCACCATTGCTCTCCTACCACCAAAACACTCAGTCTTTCACCACATTCCCTGTGCTCTTCCCACCCCTGTTGTCACTAATATTTCAGGATACTTTGGTATACATTAGCAACTGTTTTTCGATTTTTTAAGGTTGCATGTTTTTATATCACTTCATAACTTAAATTTATAGTTCAAAAGCACATGACTCCTCCAGTAACTTACTTTTCTCGATTTTGAGTATACTACAGTAGTAAGCTGACAAAACAGGAATGTTCATATGCAGTTTAAAGTAAGTCACACACTTTACCTGTAAACCAGAACCATTAACTTTAAATATCTGCATTTTTTAATCAAATATGTAACACTAGTAACAATCAAAGCAAGGTTTTACTTATAAAAAGGGAAATAACATTCAAAACAAGTTTTTAAATAAACATTTGCTATAACTTGATATTTCACCTATAAATCCTTAAATTTAATAAATGAATTCATCTATTGAATCATTTAACAAATTATTAAGCATAGTACATGTTAGGCACTATTCTAGGTATGACACAGAAATCTCCACCTTTATGGAGCTTAAGTTCCACGACAGGAAAAGAGACAGTAATAAGCAAAAAACATGTTTTAGTAAGTTCTATCCAAAAAAAAAAGAGGTGTGGATGACATGAAGGGTGACTGTGTTTTATGTGGAATAAAAGACCTCTCAACAGTGACATTTCAACAGTATCTCAATAAAATTCAATAGCAAGATGTAGAGAAAACTCTGGAGGTAAGATCCGAATGCAGAAAACAGTAAATATCAAGGCCCTGAAGAGAATGTACACTTGTGATGTTCACTAATACTGAGAGAGGCATTTGGTATAGTGGAGAATATGGAAGAGTGTATGACAGAAGCCCAGAGATTCACAGACCCCTCATTTTCAAGACTCCTTCCAGACCTTGAGAAGATCTCTATCGAATCAGTTCACATAGTCACATGACTTGGCAAACCTTGCAAAAGTAAAGTATTTTAACCACAGATGGTTAAGATCACTTTTACTTTATGTTCTTACTTCTCTGTCACACATGCCCTCACACTAAATAGTTCTGGGGTAGCCACAGCATTTTGGGATACAACTTACAAAAGTTGAGTTGGGATAACTTTAACAAGATATATTTATTAATTCACCTTCTAGTTGTCTCCAGACAACGAGGTAATTGGCTGCTAGTGGCCCAATGCAGGTATGGCTTCCAGGAAAATTCTACAATACAGGGCATCAACTCACCATGTTATAACACTATGGTGAAGAAGAACTAAAGGCTTATTGACATATGGGGATGCCTGTAGTGCCCAACTCTGAAAATACATGGGTATCTAAAAGAAACTATTTGAAATACACAGAATCATTACGTAGACTGCCAGCAGTTCTACCAATCATCAGACATATAAAAGTAGTAAGCAGGGGATTTGATTTTTATCAAGAATTGATCAAAAAGGAAGTTGTCTACTGTTAAAAGAATAATACAACTCTAATTATAATAAATGCACCAAAACTTTGATTTTAATTCCTCCATGAAAATTATACTGCAGAAAATCTGTCAGATTTCTATGTTTGTGAAGCACTAACCTGTAGCAGCAATTAAAACAGAGGTAAATCTTTGTACAAAATCAAATGGTCTTAACCATTCCAACCCCCAAAATTGTAAAAACATTTCAACAGTAATGAAAGAGGAAAGAATTATTTTTCTAATAACTCCCCATCATAGATTATAAAAACATCATATAAAGAAACAGTCTGTAACCAATAAATCAAAAAAAGTATGTTAAACAGTAATTTAACAAAAATATTGTGTAATTTTTCTGTATTTGTGCTAGGTGTGATATTTATCACATCTTTTAAGATTTAAAAGTAAGTCATAATTGGAAGTGAATTTTCAATGCATAGGTTAAGAGGAGTATTAAAAACAAAAAGAGATGAGTTAACTATAAGATAAGTCTTAAAAGGCAAGTAGAGGCCCTCCCTCCCTAGTGGCGCAGTGGGTTAAAGCACAGCACTAAGAAGCTAAAGCCACTTCCACATGAGTTCGATCCCCACACTGGAGGTGACCACATGGCTCGGCAGACCTCTTCCACCCACTGCTCCCCTCAGCAGTGTACTTCAACAATCTGCCTGTTCTGCTTCCCACTGTCTCTGGTGAAGCCTCTCACGGCCCCTGCACCTCTGGTTTGTAACCCCAGTTCTGTAAGTACAAATAAATAAATTTTTTTTAAAAGACATCTAGAATTTAGCATAAAAAGAGAAAAAAATGAAGAAAAATGCTCAACAGCAATTAGAGAAAACGCAGAAAAAAATAAGGTTTACCATAAGTCTAATAATAGATGCTCCAGAATAAAAAAAAAAATACAGTGATGGAAAGAAGCACAATCCAAAGAAAGAATGGATAAAAATTTAATTCTAAATCTAACCATTTGTACTCCACTTGAAAAACTGAACCTAGACTATGTAAAAATAAGTCTACATATCATGATGAAACCAATATACAAAATACAATTCTTCAGAATACCACAAAAACAATGGAGAAAAAATGAAAGATTACCAAAAATATAGAAACAACCTCCAAAAGAATCTATATAGAACAAAGGATTAACATCTATAAGCACTAAAGTAAAATAACTGTTAAACAAGAATTTTTCAGCCAGCAAAATTATTTTTATAATTGATTAATTGATTAATAATTGATTAAATAATTGATTAATAATTGATTTAATACTTGCTATATGTCAGGCGCTATTTAGGTGCTCATTATACCTAAATAGCCCCTCATTTCATAGAACTTACAGTTCTTTCAAGAAAGAATGAGACAAAAAATATCCATTAGTCTCTGCTCTCTTGTTATACTTAGATTTCCATCTCATTGCAATTAGAAGATCTCAAAATAGCTAATTTTCTGCATTATTTTAAGTAACGTATTACTTTTGCATATTCTAAGTATTCCTAATCTATACATGAACAATTTTTAATAAAGCATCATGAAATATTCAAAGAGGTATGTAACTCAAAAAAAAGACAGAACCATTTTCTTCTGACTCTTTCCACCCAGAATAATTTGGTGCTACTATCATGGCTCCCACAATACCCTGTAATTCATATTTCAGTCCTTTCAAGACAATATTGCTTCAGCTTTGGCTTCTACACTACAGTAAACACCTTAATAACAAGGCCCTCTTTCTTGCCTAGCAGTATGTAATAAAGTAACTGACATAACAGAGAGCAAAAATTTAAATATTTAGTAACTGAAATGAGTTGCTAAATAGAATTCTGATATACCCCCTTGTTAAGGAATTTAAGAACCTATTCTTAGGTTAATAATTAGTAACCATTTCTCAGTCAAATTTTTAAATTTTACCTATCAATTCTATTAAACAAATTGAGATTTTAGTATGTTCCTAGTAAGGATTTAATAATAAAAATTGTGCAAACTTAATTATCTATTTAACCATGAAAAATAAATATTAGGCCAGAGGTAGCACCAATGCTGTGCTGACAGCACATATGACATATGTGCAAATTCTTAAATTTGCTTTACCATAAAAATGGCTAAAAACAAAGTATGAGATGAAATGAAAAATACATAAAAAGATATACACAAGGCCCTCCCTGGTGGCACAGTGGGTTAAAGCACAGTACTAAGAAGCTAAAGCCACTTCAACATGAGTTCGATCCCCGCCCTAGAGGTGATCCACAAGGTGCGGCAGACCTCTCCTGACCTACCCACTGCTCCCCTCAGCAGTGTTCTTCATCAGTCGGCCTGTTCTGTTCCCCACTCTTTCTCTGGTGAATCCTCTCACTGTCCCTGCACATCTAGCCTGTACCGCAGTTCTGAATATATAATCTTAAAAAAAAAAAGACATATACAATTGAGGAATATAATGTGTCGAAGATGAAAATATAAGTTTTAAAATAAGGTCATGAATGGCACAGAGCAGTGATTCACTACCCTTCTGAAATAAGTGAAATTCAGTCATTTATGACAGGAATAAACTAGATGACATTAAAGCTCCTTTACACATTTAAATCTGCCCTTTAAAACACAAACAGAAAATATTCTCAAACTTAAGTCACTTTCTTTTTTTTGTTAAGGGAACTGAATTTTTTAAAAAAGGTTTAAAAAGCACATAGGAAAACCTCAAAAGAAAATACATATATACTTACCAAGTTGGCCATGTAAATTGTAAGCAGCCCTCTCCTGCAAATAATTTCAAAAGAGAGAAAAAGTGAGATTAAGCATAAATTAAACTTAATAATCACTTCATCTTTGTCTACAAATATATCAAAACAATCACGAATTGAGAAAAAAGGGATAAGTGAACCAAGATTTAAGGTATTCTAACGGAATTAAAGAGACTACAAGTCACTTTTTAGTGGTCATTAAAAATTATGTTTGGTTGTCAATAATAAAATTCTTTTAAATTACTACTATCTATTAAATGCCAACTGAAATTAATGTGTTGATCATTTTATCACCTGAAACTAACATACGTCATATGTCATTAGGTAGGTAAAAATTACTTATTATTTACTATAATTACTACAATAGACTTAACAGTCTGCATTTATGCAAGAGAATATAAAGTTAATAAAGTCAATAAAGAATCCTAACTAATTAACCTTGCCAAAATGTCAGGATCAGAAAAATTCTAACTAAATGTATACTGATTCCAAAAATATCACATTTTCTATTGTTTAACACATACTGCAAGTGTTCATTATATGTAATTATAAATTAAGTAAAATTAAGTACTAAATGAACTTTCTAATATCAAAAGACTAACAATAATACTATAACTTAACAGAAAAATTGATTATTTACCAAAATTACTTTATGAGAGTTCGGGTCGAAATTGAAAAATAAGGACAGTTTTCTCCCCCTACTTTACTCATATACTGCATGAGAACATATATAAATCACATCTTATTCTGCAGAAAAGAGGCCTTTAATCTTTTAAGAGTATAAGGGTGGTGTTTCAATAAACTGAAAATTATAAAAATTATTACTGAAATTTCAAATAAACACTTTCAGCATTCAGAGGGAAAAAATGCATATAAATCAAATACCACTATTAAATCACTTTCACTTAAAAATCATGCCAGATCTTGATATTAACATTGCCAATGAAATCTTCTTGGTGTGATTCAGCCGTGCATACTATTGATTGTACATCACATAAAAAATCTCTGAGATTTTTAATATCACTAAAGCCACATGGAGGCAGTATGATTTAAGTGAAAAACACTGAAGTGAATTTAGGAATTCAGGGTTCCAGTTAACTTTAAAAGTACTCTATAATTTTGTTATTTAAATGAGGAAACAAAACTACTTGTCTGATTTTATTTTTAACCACAAAAAAAAAAACTATTTAGTAAAACACATTTATCACTAAGCTAGAAAGCATAATATTGGACTTCCTCCAGTTGAAAGAGGAAAGAGGGCTATATACCAATCAAGTCATAGCTGACTCCAGGCAAACTACCTCTTCAGAAGATTCTAATTTACCTCAAAAATAGAATTCTGCTCCTCCACATAGGAATTTTAAAATTAATGATAAGATGATCTGCAAGTCACCTTTTATCTTGTTTCTATGATTTGCACATGTGAATTCAAATTATTCTAAGCCTTACCAAACTTACCAGTTCCTACCAAATTTTAAATCAAAGATAATTCTAATAGTATTTATATTATATAAATTATACAAAGAAATTATCAGGTAACATAAACTTCAAAGAGTCACACATACACAGAAAAAGTTAAATAATTCTCAAGCAATACCTATTTTACCAAAAGTTAGTTACACAGAAAGAAAAATACACACCTACAAAAAAAACAAAAGAAAAATATTTCGGTAATAACTTTAGTGATAGGGCCTAAAAATACATTTTATTATGAAGTGTACTCATATATCAACTTTTAAAGCATCTGTTCCACTAGTCTAATTCTGCCTCTAGTATTAAATAGTATAGCTCCAAGGCCCTCCCTGGTGGCGCAAAGGGTTAAAACCCAGAGCTACAAAGCTAAGGGCAGCCACTTCAGCATGAGTTTGATCCCCAGCCAAGGAGCCTTTCCACATGGCGTGGCAGACCTCTCCTGACCAGCCTGCTGCTCCCCTCAGCAGTGTACTTTGATGATCTGCCTGTTCTGCTCCTCACTCTGTATCTGGTGAATCTTCTCACAGCCCCTGCGTCCCCAGCTCTTATATGCATAAATAAATCTTTAATAAAAAAAAGTACAGCACCAGTATCATCACTAACTTCCATCTCTCTGATAATAAAATGCTTATTTAACTACAAGCCAAAAGATTATCTCATTTACTTTTACATTTGCACAAATCTGAAAGAGCACCTGGGATCTAATAAGCATAATTCCCTACATGGCTGTGGAATTACATCACAGAGAACCCACTTTTATTTAAAAAAATAAAATAAATGCCACATTATAGACATACATTACAGACTGAAAGTCACTAAACAGAGGCAAGGCCAGTTAACAATATTGTAGCACCAGCAAAACGCAGAGCAGGTTTTCTACGGATTTGGACAGACAGGTAAAGGAAGTCGTGGAGCCCTCAGTGGCTATGTCAGGCTTTTAATCTTTCTACACCATTTATAGCAAGGCAACCAGGAGCAGGGCAGGCAGGGAGGCCAAGAAGCCCTGAAAGGCTGGGAGGTCTCCTAGCCCAGGGCCAATCATCACTCTTTCTCGGCTACTCTGCCACCTCCCATCCTCTGCCGCCACCCTTAATGCTAGGTCTCTAGGCTCAGGTGGGCCCACACGTGCTCTCACACTCACCCACTCCACACTCTAGGTGCTGCCATCAGGCCTGCGTGTGAGACCACAGATATCAATCGTTGATGTTAATGGCGGGAAAGCAGAAAAAAAATTCCACTTAGCCTACAAATATCAAGCAAAACTGATCAAATTGCCTTATATTTGTATAAATTTAACAATTGACAAGGTCTAATCAATACTATGAAATTAGAGTTCATCCTCTCAACAGTTACCTATGAAGAGCTAGAGATACTGTTACCTTCATTCTGTTAAAAAAAAAAAGTCAGAGAAGATAAGTGGTTTCCTTACAAATATTAAAGCATCAAAAAAACATATCAAAAAGCCCAGTTAGGGGTCAGTTAACCTGGCTTCTTTCCAATGCACTGCTTCCATAGAAGAAAATCATTACTAATTTACCATTAAACTCTGCAATTCACCCACTTAAATGGTGGCCTACCAGGTTTCTATGATTTAAGAACAAAATCTTCATGTTGCTGGGAAAATGCAAAAGGTGTATTGTTATTAAACTATGTCCTATTCTAATCTGAAGTTTCAAATTATTGTTCCCAAATAAAGATGAGGAAGAGCACTTCCTCCCCAGATTTATCTGATTTCAAACCAAAAGCTCAAGAATAAGAGGACATTTTATGTGAGATAATATTATACATTGCAGCTCATTGTCAGATTCTTTTGGGTAGCTTTTCCTGATACAGTATCTTCAAGCTATCTAGCCTAATAAGTCTAAAGACAAACAGATCACTCCCTTCCTAATAATTTCTCTAATAAATTACCTCCTAGTAAATTCTCTCGGGAAACCAAGTTACATATTAAAACACTAGTACAACAGTGATGGGGAAGAGGGAATGTGCCAATTAGAACAAAAGGTAGTTTATGCCAAAAGAGTTAAGAGTAAGGTCAAGAAGTATAAGATTTTTTTTTAACTCCTGATATAAAAATACTCAAATTCTAGTGTGAATCACTAGGTAAGAACATTGGTAAAACTCAGTGAAAAATTAAAATACACTTAATGTATCTTTAAACCACAAATAAGCTTATTTTTTGAAAGGGAAGAAGGCATTACTCTCTTAAGCCTTGTATGTAAATGAATATACACATCAAGGGTTACTACCTAAAAAAGGCATTAATAAACACTGTTGTAAGAACAAACCGTGCAATAAGAACATCATTATTCATACTGGAAAATAATAAAAAAAAATTAAATTTCCCTACCATTTTAGTAGAATAAAAAGAATCCTTGTCTTGTGCTGAAATTCCAAGTTTTATTATTACCTAATAACATTGTTGTGTCTAAAAAAGATGACCAATAGTGCTTTCTTCCTGGAAACTTTAGATATATTCTTAAGCTAACCTCAGCTTTGAATAATACTGATTGTAACACATACCATAGTTAAGGTTACTAAAAAGTGCAGTAGTATAAGAGCAACTTATAAACATTTACATATATATATATGCATATATTATTTCTAAATGTTCATCCAAATACTCAAGTATATTCACATATATATGTATATAAGATGTACATATGTGTTCTACAGATAAGAAAAAAAATTAAGTGACTGTTTCTAGACATTCAGATGATTTACTACACAATGCTCTTTAATCATCTTGGAAAATCTTTCAAAAAATAACAGATTTTCATCTGTGAGAATGTTTAAGAAGAATATTAAAATACTTCCTTAAGGAGATGCAAATTAAAACCACAATAAGATAACACCTCACCCCAGTGAGAATGGCATCTCTTAAAACAACTAGCAACAGGCCCTCCCTGGTGGCGCAGCGGGTTAGAGCACAGCACTCAGAAGCTAAAGCCACTTC
>NW_004567116.1:49380224-49401013 GCF_000260355.1 Condylura cristata | reverse complement strand
GGGGTGGCAGACCTCTCCTGACGTGCCCACAGCAGTGTACTTCCTCGATCTGCCTGTTCTGCTCCCCACTCTGTCTCTGGTGAGTCCTCTCACCCTCCGCATCTCTGGCCTGTACCTCAATTCTGTATGAATAAATAAATAAATCTTAAAAAATAAATAAATAAAAATTCCTTAAGGTATAGATTAGATAAGCTTCAGTCTAGTCCAAAAGTCTATGATAATAGTCTACTATATAGAGTAGATAAAACAGAGTAGCCTTTTCAAAATACTGCAAAGTAATTTCATTTTCTTCCTGTGAAAATTACATGATGCTAAAACTTAAATACACCAAGAATTAACCAATCAAATTCATAGTATGGTTTTATTCAAATAATACATAGTCCATTCATTTCAGTCAAATATCCTAGGAGTTTCACTCTATTTTAATGACTCAATCAATGGATATGCTTAAAACAATATGCAATTTTTCGATATTCTAATTCCTTTTCATGTTCAGGAGTTTTAACTTACCTAAAACTTCTACAAAATAAAGTCCATCAGAACAGCTTTCTAGAAACTACAAAGGACTTCCTAGTAAAAGAAAGAGAAGACTAGTTCTTATAGCCCTCCTAAGGATAACTCCAATGTTACCAATGCTTCCTGCTGAGTTACTATAATCACAGTTCTTTGTAGCACAAATTTTTTAAGCAACCCTGGAAACAACTTCAAAGCTATCTCAGAAGCCCACAGTGATGCAATTAGGATTTAAGTAAACTGCCCCCTTACAAGGTGTCATGAACTAGCTAGCAAAACACACTTAATTCTGTAAGGGGAGGGAGGGAGAAAGGAAGGTGGATGGATAGAGGGGGGGGGACAGACAGACATACAGATAGGAGAGAATAAGAAATGGGGAGAAAATTAAAGCTATACCAACATAGATGAAGGCTTTATGAATAGAGATAAATGTTCACTTATATTATACATAACCATCAAGCTATGTGCATATGTATGCATGTATGTACAACCATAATGTATAGTTTTATTTCATTAAATGCCTTTTGAAAGTGGTTATACAATTGAATACAAAATGTATCTCAGATTACTATTAAATAAAGCTTTAGAGTTTTAAAAATTAGGACTATCACTATTTGCTCAATTAGGGGAAAAAATGCTAATCATCCAACTTAGGTTTTTCCCACTCTTCTGACACTGATTTTAGAAAAGACAAAGTGTATATACCTTTGAATTGACATTGATTTATGTTCCTGTTTCCCAACCTCAAACTCAGATCTCTACTTAATCTGAGCTTTTATACTCTAAATCTTTCCCCCATAACTTCAATGACCATCTTTAGGAAGGAAAATTCCAATTTTGCTTTTACAACTACCATGGCTCTAGACTTAACAGTACAATGAATATGATAGCTATCGCCATCAACATGTTTAATTACCTTTATAAAGTGAAGCATAATTACAAATTCTCTCTTTCTACTAAAAACTATTACATTTTAGGCACTGGATATGATAATTTTAAATATAGGTTAACTTCAACCTATTAATAAATTGCATATAATCTATTAATGAAACTACATTTCTAATGAGTATTTTTTCTTTTTTATTTAAGTTAGTGAAGTTTAACAAAAAACACACTTTTGAAGCAAATAAGATCACTGTTAACTTTTGCACAATTCCAATTAAACAGACCAGAACTGCTTAAAAGACACACTATACGCCACACAAGATACAAATCAAAAAAGACCTCATCTTCCATGTTTTAAGATAAATTCTAAACTGTTTTTAACCTGGTTTAAAAAAAAACTCACTAACATTACTAAAAACACTAAATTAGACCCAAGTGAGGATTTGTTGTTGATATTCATAAACATAGGTAACTCTTAACAAAAGAACTAAAGGGCTATTTACAAGTATTGCATCACCTAGTAGCAACAGAACTAGCACTCATCACAAAAAGTTTCATTACTTAACAATCACATCAAAGGTAAGGATCAATCTTCAGGAATTATAAAGAACTAAACTTAAAATTTGATTAGATTTTTAAAACAGTAAAATTATTCAATTTAATTTAGAAAGGTAAGAACCTAGAAATTTTTTACTTTGTGTGCACAAATAAAACAATAATTTGACAGCTCGTTTAAAATAAATAAAACACAGAAAAAGACCATGAAATAAACTACTAGCCAAAATCTAAGTTATCACTTTATCTCTTAAGAAGTTACAGCTTTTAATAGGAATTTTACTTTGTATTCAAATAAATGTTGATCTTCAAAGAAAAATTGTTTTCACTAAGATTGGGAGGACACAATCCAGATTAACATATCAACAGAAAGTAATGAAGATTTCAGTAACAAACACACATGCATTAAAAACTTAATTTGACAAGGGACATCACAAATCAGTACATAAAGAATGACTATTGAATGTGTGATGTCAGAGTAATTATTCACTAGAAAAAAACAAACAGAGAGAGAGATTGATTCTACCATAGGTAGCCTTTAAAATGGACCTAAAAATATTTTTATAATTCTGCAAGGTGATGAAATAAAACACTAAGAAGATACAAAGCTAGATATATATTATAGCCTGAGAACTCGCTAGCACTAAAAAAGGGGGAAATACATTAAAATGGAATTCTAAAAAAGAAAGTTTTTCCAGTTTCTTGTTTTCCATGTGAAGAACTTGGAAGTCATCACTCAGTCCTAACACCAAGCAGAGATGAGCAAATTGAGTAGGGAGATACTGAGAGTCAACTCACCAGAGCAAAAACTCGCCATCAACTGAAAAACCTAGAAGGGAATGATAGCCAAGGTAAGAAAGTCAAAAATGTCAATAATGAGTAGGAGGAAGCTTAGTGTGAACAAGTCAAAAGTTGAAAATTCTAGGGTACCCAATCATAAACAACTTTAATGAGTTTTTACCTCCAAGAGCTTGACTAAGTTTCCAAGTAAATATCAAGAAAAAATCCTCTGTGTTCCCAAGAAGTGGGAAAGCAACTATCTTGAAGTAAGCCACCTGATCTCCAGGGGGAAGCTAGTTTATCCTGCTAGAGTATCCTGAGAGCCTGACTAACCTGGGCAAGGAAAATACCCCAGCCCCAACTAGGTGTATAATTCCACGTGGTAGAATAAAAAAAATACTCAAGTCCAGCACACTCTCATCATTCTATGCCACCAAAAATAGCATAAAGGACAACACTTACAAAGTTCACAGACAAGAGACACAAATTCACCACAATACTGAAGTCTAATCAGAGGACTACAGAATGCTTACTCTCCTCTAACACCTCACTACCACATTATATTTACAGTTCATGTGATGCAGTACATCACATCTTAGTACAAAAAAAAAAAAAAAGACAAAGCATACAAAAAAAGTCAAAAACACAATTTAAAGAGACAGCAGATATCAAACACGATGTAATTATCAGACAAAAAAATTTCAGCAAAAACAATTAATATGCTAAGGGCTCTAAGTAGACAACATATAAGGACAGATGGGCATAGCAAGCAGAGATGGAAATCCCAATACCAAATTGGGAAGAAAACAAAAAACAGTAATAGAAATGAAGAAAGACTTTGATATAATAATTAGTAAACCAATAAATTGAGGAAAGAATCCTTATAAAGATTTTTATCAATAGAATCCTTGTAAATTAAAAAGCAAAAAAAAAAAAAACTAAAAAAGAAAAGATTAAAATATCTACTAACTGGGGCAAATAGTATAACATGTATAAAAGATTGGCAAAACTTCAAAGATTGAAGAAATATTTGAAACACAGACAACTGAGACTATTCTCAAATTAATATTTGATACTAAACCACAGATTTGTAAGCTCAGATAACAGCAAGTAAGACAAATGCCAAAGCAAAAACAAATGAAAAACCACACCTAAGTATAACATAGCGAAACTATAGAAAATCAAAGAGAGGACCCCTCCCGGTAGCCCAGTGGTTTAAAGCACAGCACTACAAAGCTAGTCCACAGCCACTGCAACACAAGTGTCATCCCCAAGTTTCATCCCCTGCCAGGGAGGTAACCCATATGGTGCAGTAGACCTTTCCTGTCTTGCCAACTGCTCCCCTCAGCAGTGTACTTTATCAATCTGCCTGTTCTGCTCCCCACTCTGTTTCCGGTGAATACTCTCACCAGCACCTCTGGCCAGTACCCAGTTCTGTATGCATAAATAAATAAATCTTAAAAAAAAAAAAGAAAATCAATGATAATGAAAACTATCTGAGAAAAATAATACATGTAATACATGGAGTTTTTTTAACCTATGGAGGAAAAAATGTAAGAATGTTACCTGACTGTAGAAACTATTCAAGGAAGAAGATAATTAAGTGAAAGATCTAAGATATTGGGAGAGACCCTGCAAGATAATTCTTCAAAGTGAATTACAGGTACTGTCTCATACAAACAAAAATTAAAAATTTATACAAAAAAAAAAAACCTAAAAGAAATTCTCTGTAGAAAAGGAAAGTAAGAAAGTAATGCAAAATCAATTGAATTTATATAAAGAAAGATAGGGTATCAATGAAGAAATAAGTGGTAGAGAAATAAAAACTTTTCTTATTAATTGCTCAAGAGCTAACAGTAGCTAATAGTTTATTTAGAATCGCTATAATGTATCTATGTATATATACTGTATATGTTTATAGCTTATGTATGATTTTTATAGTAAAGGACAGGAATGATAATAAGGAACAAAAGGAATTAGGATTTTGTTATAAAGGACTCACAATAATGAAAGGCAGTGTTATTTAAAAGTGGACTTGGGTTAGTTGTAAATGTGTATTGCAAAAAACTAGTGTAACTACTAAAAATAATTAAATGAAAATGTAACTGTTATGTTAGGAAAGGACAAAAAAATGAATGGTATCAAATGCTCAATTAAAATCATAAGGACAGAGTAGGAATAAAGATGAATGTCAAAACAAACAAGTGCAAATAACTAAGAAAACAGTATGAATATGATAGACCCAACAATCACACCTTTTGGCATTTACCCAAAAGAACTGAAAACTTAAGTCTACACAAAAACCCTTATATGGATGTTTAGAAGAGCTTTATAATTGAGAAAACTTGTAAGCAACCACGATGGCAACCAAGATGACAATAATTTCATGAGAAAGTATTGTACCATTCTCTCAATTCCACTTAGACTCTAAAAATAAAGGCCTTAAAAAAAGGGGAATTAGGCTACAATTTAAAAAAAATAGCAAAACACCTTTTACAAAAAATAAAAATTGAAATAAAAACAGGAAAAGGTGCAGAAAAAAACAGAAAGCAAAAATACATACAGACTGATAAAATCTTTCCAGAAATTGGTAACATTTAAAGAAGTAAATATAAAATCCACAACCACAGCTGGAAATTTCCCTTTCAGCAAATTTGACAACTAGATTTTTTAAAAAAATAGTAATAATATAGGACAGCTAGTCAACAACGAAGGGATTTATACATTGAAAACTTACTGGTTGTCTCAATTTGGTAGGGAACAGGAAAGGAGTGTTAACAGAATACAGGAATACAATACACAGGATTGTCATCGCAATAAATAACAATTTATTTGATTCCAGGCATGTCAACAGTACCAAGACTGAAAAATCCTACTGTATTTGAACAACAACGTCAAGAACCTTGCCTTTACAATTTGAAAAACACTAACATAAGCTAAAATACACAAAGAAAAGTCGTAAGAAAACATCAGTTGAAGGCCCAACCTGGTGGCCCAGCGGGTTAAAGCACTGCACTAAGAAGCTAAAGCCACTTCTGCATGAGCTCGATCTCCACCTGCCCCACATTGGCCCAGCAGACCTCTCCTGACCCGCTCTCTGCTTCCCTCAGCAGTGTACTTCATTTATCTGCCTGTTCTGCTCTCGCTCTGTATGTGGTGAATCCTCTCACCGTCCCTGCATCTCTGGCCTGTACCCCAGTTCTGTGTCCATAAATAAATAAATCTTAAAAAAAAAAAATCAGTTGATCCAGAGAAGACATCCAGCAAAATTCTATACCCACTCATGGTCAAAGCTTTTAGTAAAGGAGGTCTCATATAAACTTCTTAAACATCTTTAAGAGCATTTTTTAAAATACCATATAACTAATAATATATTTATTGGGAAAAGACTAAATTCTTTCCCCTAAGGGTAGGAAAACGGCAAGGATCCACATAACCAAGTGAGAAAAGTAAAAAAAAAAAACAAACAAAACAAAAACCTAACCTATTTGCAGAGAACAGTAGAAAATATTCATGTAACACATCTAAATGAATATACAAGAGACTCCTACAATAAGTAAATTCCACATGTTCAAAGAAGTTAAGATCAACATACAAATATCTATTTCTATTCTGATTCATCAAGCATGTAGAAAAATAATTAAAAGGATAATACCTTAAGTTCCTGTTCTAGCTCACCAGAGATGTAGTTAGAAGTTGAAAAAGGATGAAGAAAGGTTCAAAAAAACAAGAAGTGTAATATGATCAGAGCACTACATAGCATGTCAAACAGAACATCTTTCAAAGTGAATACATTCTGAGGAAGTGTATGAGAAAGGGTATCGCGCAAGACATAGGAGAGTGAAAATTCCTTGTGTTTCATCAATAAACAGAATATAAACAAATTTTCACTGCATAAAAAGTGATTCATCTCTTTTGCTGAACTATACACAATTCAGTCCTCCCCCTTAATTACTAAGATGTAATATGTTGCTGTCAACTACAAAGCAAAAAGTCTATTGTGTCCTATTAAAGGAGACACAACTGAGAATGACATCACCAAAGGGATGTTCTCCTGGAAAACAACTGATAAGGGAAAATAATTCCAAGTTTCTGGTGGGTCCCAGACATGTTGGACAATGTTGATGACACTGGTGATACACCCAGCAGCAGAGAAAAAGTTGAAACAAGGAAAGAAAGAAGAAAAAAATTATAGATCCAAAGTCCTTCCCTCCTCCATCCACAAAGCTGACCCACTTCACCTAGCATCAAAGGAGGAAGGAGAAAAAGTTTGAAGAACACAATACAGGGAGAATTCAGAGATATCTGAGTACTGTGCAAAGTGACAGCTGGGCAAACAGTGCTTCAGGGCAGGCACAAAGCACTGGGTGTGAGTCCCTTTGTTGTGAAGCTTCCTAACTGTAGCCCCTCCTTTTCCCAGAGACCAGCAAGAACAAGCACAAATCTAAAAGTTTACTACAAGACATCTCTGGTGCCACATAGTGGTCAAAATAAAACTACCAACCACCTACACCCAAAACCAGGAGGCTGTAGTTGAGGTTACTCCAGGAAGGACTTACCATTTAACAGATCACACCTGCCAGCAGGAAGGGGCATCAGCTGGCACCCTACATCAGTATTTATACATTAGTGCCTCATACATAGTACCCCAAGCCAACAGGTAGAAGGAGGCCTCAGGAGCCCACACACTTGCCCAACTACTTCAGTCACCACCACACCCAATCATATAAGAATCAAACTAGAAATAAACCATGAAAAGAAAACAAAGAACACTCCTATTTCATGGATACTGAAACCCATGCTATTGGAAGACCACTGGATTAAAGAGATCAAAGAAGAAATTAAAAATTACCTAGGGTGAACAAAAATGAGGATTCAACATTCCAGAATGCAAGGGACACAGAAAAAGCAGTAATACGAGGAAAATATATAGCAATACAGACTCACATCAAGAAAGAAGAAAGAACTCAAAGTAACAACCTAAACTTCCATCTCAAAGGACTAGAAAAAGAACAAAGGTGTCAAAAAGGAAGTAATAAAGATCAAGCAGAAATAAATGAAATAGAAATTTAAAAAACAACCCAAAAGGGCAATGAAAAGGAGAATGGAGGTATCATACAACCTGATTCCAAACTGTCCTACAAAGCCATAATAACTGAAACAGTATAGTACTGGAACAAAAATAGACACACAGATCAATAGAATCAAATAGAAACCCCAGAAATAAACCCACATATTTATGAATATCTAATCTTTTACAAAGGTGAAAAGAATATAGAATGAAACAAGAACAGTTTGTTCAATAAAGGGTGCTGGGAAAACTGGACTGATATATGCAAAAAAAAAAAATGAAGCTAGACTACTACCTCACATCATACATAAAACCAACTCAAAATGGATAAAAAGCCCACATGTAAGACCTCAAGCCATAAAGTATATAGGAAAAAAATATTGGCAAAACACTACATGACATACAATTCAGTAATATCTTTAAAGACACACCCCCCAAAGCAAAGAAAGGAAAGGAGGGAAGGATAAACAACTGAGATTACTTCTGAATAAAAAGCTCCTGTACAGCAAAAGAGACACTAGCCAAAACAAAAAGATACCCTTACTGATTGAGAGAAAATGTTTTCACATAATATAATGGATAAGGGACTAAACACAAAAATCTACAAAGAGCTCACATGACTCACCAAAAACAAAGTAAACAATCCACTCAAAAAATGGGCAGAAAAGATAAGAAGAAATGCAAATGGCCAAAAGGTACACAAAAATATAACTGTGTTCAACATCACTTACAATCAGTGAAATGCAAATCAAAACAGGCAACAACAAATGTTGGCAAGAAAAAAGGAACTCTCCTACACTGCTGGTGGGAATGTAAACTGATCCAAGCACTATGGAAAGCCATTTGGAGGTTCCTCAAACTGCTAAAAGTGGAGCTTCCATATGATCCAGCAACTCCACTCCTAAATATCTACCCAAAAGACACAAAAACACTAATTCAAAAGGATACATGCACCGTGTTTATTGTAGCGCTATTTATATTAACCCCAAAAAGGGATAGCATGCAAAGGAAAGATTTACTCAAACAAATGTGAAAAGGTAACATATGGAGGCCTTCCCTGGTGGTGCAAGGGGTTAGGACTCAGCACTGCAAGCTGGCAACAGCCACTTCAGTGTGAGTTCAATACCCAGCCCACAGGTGATCCACTTGGCACAGCAGACCTCTCCTGTCTCACCCACTGCTCCCCTCAGCAGTATTTCATCTGCCTGTTATCTGCCTGTTATCTGCCTGTTCTGCTCCCAAATCTGTCTCTGGTGAATCCTCTTACTGCCACTGCATCTCTGGCCTGTACCCTAGTTCTATATGCATAAATAAATAAATCTTTTTTTTTTAAAAAAAAAAAGTTTAAAAAAAAAAAGGTAACATATGGAAACAACCCAAATGCCCACAAATAGATGACTGGATCAAGAAGATGTGTCAGATAATGGAATACTATTCAGACAGACTACTCATGCCATTTGCAGCAAAATGGATGGAGGTAGAAGAGATCATACTCAATGAAATAAACCAGAAGGAAAAAGAAAAAAAGGAATGGTCTCACTTATAGGAGGTATAAAGAGGAACCAAATAAAAGATCAGGAAAAACAGCAATATAAAAAACTAGCAGGCAACCTCAACCATAAATCAGAGGCATTCTGCAAAAGAGGGGAAGGGAAAGGAATAAAAATGGGAGAGAAGAGCACAAGGTACTATGGTGATGATTCACAGGGGAATTGGTGGTGGGAATTTTATGGGGAATACACCTAAAGAAGATATCATACAAGCAAGCATACATTGTATATAAATGACCAATGATGCAAAACATTTAAATAATTTTTTAAAAAAGAGACAGAGTTACAACCGAAAATGCTTCCTCTATTCACAAGGATACAATTTGAAATAAAGTTGTAATTTAAAAAATACATAAATAAATAAAAGGATAATATATTCCCTATCTCATACCAGATGAAAGACCTAAATATAACCTAAATAGGTAAATTTCTTAAAACTCAAAGTTCCAAGATTCCAATCAGATTTCTGATTCTCATTTTGCAAGTACAGAAAATGTCAACATATTTGCAATCATGTTTGAACCAATCACAATCCTAGTGACTAAAGTAGCTTGTCAAATTGCATATTCACTACTGTACAGTATTGGAAATGGGTCTGTCTTTGGTAAAGATGAGCTTATATCCCTGTGTTGTTAGCATTACAACCATTTGAGTGTCCTAATGGAACTGCAAGATTGGGCCCTTCCTCTCTTAAAAGTTTTCAACAGCTACAGATCAGATTGCCTTCAAAGATCTGGATGTGGCCATTCTTGTGGGCTCCATGCCAAAAAGAGATAACATGCAAAGGAAAGATTTACTCAAGCAAATGTGAAAATATTTGCAGTATTAGACAAATATGCCAAGAAGTCAGTAAAGTTGTCAGTGAGAAATGAAGCCAAGAGCAACTGTCTAACCGCCTCCAAGTCAGCATGGTCCATCCCAAGGAGAACTTCAGTTGTCTGATGCATTTGGATCACAACCAAGCTAAAGCTCAGATTGGTCTTAAACCTGATATAACTTCTAATGATATGAAGAATGCCATTATTTCAGGCTCAAGGGAGAACTGATCACCACTGAGCAACAGCATGGTTCTGCTATAATCAAGGCTCAAAAGTGATCCAGTGTGATGGCTCCTATACAAGTCATCTGTAACCATGTCAGAGACATCTGGTTTGGAACCCAAGAGGGAGAATTTGTGTGCTTTGGTATTATCTCTGATGGTAATTTCTACAGTGTTCCTGATGATCTGCTCTATTCATTGTTTATTATAATCAAGAATAAGACCTGGAAAGTTGTTGAAGATCTCCGTACAATTGATATCTCACTTGAAAAAGATAGATCTTACCACAAAAAAAAACTAGCATAAGAAATAAAAGCTGCATTTGAGTTTCTGTCCTCTGCCTGCCTAGACAATCATTTTGATTTTAATGATGGTACTTAATGCCCAAAGCTGAAGAATCTAAGCATCTTCTTTGACTCTAGTACCAAATAATAATGTGCTATACTTAAATTAAATGTGTGCAAAACAACACATTTTAAAGAGTGTGGTCTGGCCCTCTCTGATGGCACAAGGGGTTAAAGCACAGCACCATGAAGTGATCTGTAGCCACTGCAGCACAAATTTGATCCCAGCCAGGGAAGTGACCCACATGGAGCTGCAGTCCTCTCTTGTCTTGCCCACTGCTCCTCTCAGTGTTATTTCAGCAGAGCCCCCAGTTCTGCTCCCCACCCACCCTGTCTCTGGTAAATCCTCTCACCAGCAAGACACACCATGATTGGAATAATGAAAAACTGAAATACTATAAATGTCCTTCAGTGGATAAATATATAAACAAATAAAAGTAAATCATATAACAGAATATACAGCAATAAAAAGGAATAAACTAGTGATAAGAAAACAATTTAAATGAACTGTCAAGGACATTAAGTTTATTTTTAAAAGTTTGTAAAAAAGTTATACATTTTCTGACTCCATTCATATAACCTTCTCAAAATGACTTCATTATGTAAGTGTAGAACATGTTATGCTTACCAGGAAATAGGAACTAGGTTTGGGAAGGGGGTGGAGTTAACTATAGAGAGATAAAACAAGGGAAGTCTTTTGTAGTGATCAAACAGCTTTGTATCTTGATTGTGGTGGCAGTTGAATACATACATGAGAACAAATTCATAGGACTATACATATACTTATATGAGCATGAGTTTGTAACAATTGGTGAATACCAAATAAGGACTGCAGTTTAGTTGAAGTACTATCAATTTCCTGGTTATATATTATAATCTAGTTATATTGTTAGGGGGAAAGGATGTCCTGAACAAACTCTACAAGCAAACTCTTCAGATACAGGTTTTTGGGGACACTACCCCGACCCTAGACACAGGAACTACAAATCCCAGCATCACCCAAAAGGAAGATTGCTGGGACTTGCAGGTGGAGTTAAGTAGTAATATTTGGATAAAAAACTGGACATGTGAGTTTGGGGAGGTCTCTTGGCCTTTTGGCTTGTGGCTTGTCTCTTGGCTTTTTGCAGGTCACGTGCCATTGGGGTTCCAGGTTAGCAGAACTGACACATTAAACAACCTCTCTCTCTCTCTCTCTCTCTCTCTTTCTCAGTTATTCACTTCCCTTTCTGTTGTAAATAAACCCATTATCAACCTTTCTGTGTGTGCCTGCAGTTGAATCTCATAAGGCCCTTTAAGCACATACACGGGTGAGGACCCCACATTCAAGCAACCCAGAATAAGTATTAGACACTCTCATTGGGGAGACTGGAGTAAGGTTTCAAATCACTATGTACTATTTGTACAACTCTCCATGAATCTATATTCATTTCAAAGTTAAAAGAACAAATAAAATAAACCAAATAATAACACACATAATAAAAATAATATAGAATTATGCAGAATTAAAATTAAAAATATTCATTATAGAAATAAAGGGATTAATATTTGAACTTAATTTACATAATAAAGTGAAAAGATTTTTAGACTGTCTCACCAAATAAACTGCAACTTTATGCTGCATATAAGAGAAACACATAAGAACAAGTATTTCAAGAAAATTAAGAAATACCAAGCAAAGGCAAGCAAAAAGAAAGACAATTATCTTCTGTGTGGCAACAATGTTGTACTTATTATAAAGGAAAATATCCTAATTTTAGGATATGCACACAAGGTATTAACAATAAAGTGTCAATGTCTAATGCACTCCTAAGATTTATACAAATACATGAGCCTTCCTGGTGGCACAGGGAAGTCTCAAGACTATGAAGCCACTAGCAGCCACTCCAGCAGTTGTTCAATCACTGGCCAAAGCACTAACCCACATGGTACAGCAGACCTCTCCTATTTCGCCTGCTGCTCCCCTCAGCAGTGTACTTCAGTCAATCCATCCTTTCTTTTCCTGGCTCTGTCTCTGGTAAATCTTCCACCACCCCCACCAACCTCTGGCCTCAGTTCTTGTATGCATTAAAATATATGCATACATGTACAAAAACATACAAGTAAAGTGAAAATGGCTAATGATGACTTTTTTTCATTTCAACATTAAAGAAAAGTAGATAAATAATTTCACAATGCTATCTTACTATTCAAGAGCTAAAACTAAATAGTAATAAACTTGCTTTAAAGTTTTATGTATGAGTAACATATTTTGAAATAATATTTCTAAAACCAATATTCACATTTTTAAATTGATCTGGTCAATTATCAATTACCAGAATAACTGTCCTGTTACTTAAGGGCAAAAAACAACAGTGTTACCTAAATGCTGTGTGTCAGGCACTATTCTAAGCATTTTTTTATATATTAATTAAATTCTCTGAAGAAGCCCTGCAAGTAGATTACCACTATCTCTAACTTTCAAGAAAAGAATGCCATAGAAGTCACACAGTAAGTGGTAGAGCTAGTCTCCTAAGTTAGTGGGCACTACTCCAAAATCCACACTCTTTATTATTATTCTGTACTATATTCTTCAAAAACTTTAATCATCCAAAGTATATGACATAGTCAAACAGAGAACCACAAAAAAATCATGTACTACAAATTTATAATAATGTACCAACAGTGGTTTCAGGTGATTTAAATAAATTTGTTTCATTAAGTTCTAGTTATGTTCCTATTGGAGGATTAGTGATTATAATTAACATGATCATGAAATGAAAGATGACCCCATCTTGATTATTAGAGGGCTGACTCTTTAATTGATACATGACCCCCATCTTGATTCACTGGAATAAAAATGGAATCAAAGCAACTTTAGCAATAAAAGTAATTATCCATAACACAGCAAAATATCTCTAACGCAAAAGCTTTATTTAAATTCAACTGTTTGCCTCCCTGAACAATTTACATAACACTTTGCAGCATCTTATAATATAATTTCATGTGGAGCATTTCAGACTAAAATGTTCAGCCCAAAAGATTTTTTTTTCTTAAAATAAGAAGCTTTAAAAATAATAACTGACTTAATAAACCTGAAGTAAACTATACATTGAGATGATAATTAGAAATGTATAATTAATTTTCTTAAGTGTGATAATGGTAGGTAGTTACAGAAAAGAATTATATATATGCCATGTCTTAGTTTTATCAGAGAACATTAAAATTTCAGTAAAGAATACCAGGTATTATTGCTCTATATCAATCTTTTTATTTTTACAGACTTAATAAACATAAATAATATTAGAATAAAATTAAATTTTAAATAGTTGTAAGACTGAAATAACATACTTGGAAACGTTTCTCATACCTGAACTATAATAAATGATAAAAAAAATTTCCAGCTGAGGTAGGGAACAGCAAATCTGTTCTATTAAATATGTAGATATGGGCCCTTCCTAGTGGTATAATGGATTAAAGCGCAGCACTATGAAGCTATCTGCAGCCACTAAGGTATGAGTTCCATCCCCAGCCAGGGAGCTGACCTACATGGTGCAACAGACCTCTCCTGTCTTGCCTGCTGCTCCCCTTAGCAATGCATTTCATTCTGTTTGCTTGTTCTGTTCCCCACTATCTCTGGTGAATCCTCTCAACTCCTCACATCTCTGGGCTATACTCCAGTTCTTGTATGCATAAATAAATAAATCTTTAAAATATATATATATAGATATGTAAAATTTTACCTGCTTTTCCTTTCAATTAGAATGGCCACATAAGATGCTGGCAAAGCGGCACCAAAGCCAGGACTCCATGAGTAGAATTTTCCAAGTATCTTCCTGAAATTCAAATTTGGAATGTTTGTATGAAATTTGTAGTTGGTCATTTCAGCTATTATGAATAAATTCCCCCTCTCAGTCACCCTCTATCTAAATGTCCTACAGTACCTCAAATTCAACATAGCTAAACCCATCCTCTCCCCTATGTTCAAAAACCTATTCTCCTCTATTTTCCTAGATTAATGGTATTAAAACTACCTATCCACCTAATGTGTATCACTTTTAAGACATCCTTCACTCCTTCTCCCTTGCCCCACACATTAAGGCATCCCCTTAATTTTTCCATATGCAATTTATCTCAATTTCTTTTCCATCCTATTGTTCCTTCCTTAATAAAGTTCCTCACCATCTCTCTATGCAGCATCGCTCATCTCAGTTATTAGTCAGTCATATTCATTCACACATTCCCTGAATCCAACATTTCTCACTATGCAAACCTTCCATTTTCTTAACTTGCTTATATACCAAATGGAAATAAAATTACCTATCTAATATAATTGTTATAAATATCACATGAGGCATTTCCCAGCACATAAAAAGTACTCAGAAAATATAAGCTATTATTACAATGATTACTAATATATAATAAACATGTACATGAGAGTGCATGTGTAACATATGTGTAATATATATACGGTAATCAAAGAATGTTTCCTTCTATGCTTTAACAATCCTTAATAACTTCTTATAGCACTTACTAAATATTCTTTTTAGTTATATATATATATGTATCATTTGTCAATTACTCCAATATGTCCTTTGAAAATAAGATTTGCAGTGCCTCGCATATTACAAATGGCCATTTACTGCTTGGGTTTTTAAAGAGAAAAAAAAAAGAAATTTGGACATATTAGGAGGACGTTTCCTTTAAATACAGTATGTTCCTAAGAAAGGAGGAAGCAGCATTTAAAAATTATAACCATTAATCTAAGCAAAGTTGGTCATTATTTGATAATGCATTTTTGTAACAGGACTAAGAATCACAGATCCAATTATCTTTCAAAAAAAAGTACAAAAGTCCTTAAGCACATATAACATGAGTATTTTTTAATGAACACCAGGAATCTTTTGCCTAAAGATAGTCCTTAATCTAATATAAAATCCAAAAAGGAATGTTACTGAGTGTAAAAATTAAGAGAAAGTGAGTTAACAAAAATGTTGCTATATAATATTTTACATTTCCAAAAGTTAACCAAATAGGTTCATAAAATATAAAGATATATGTTGCAAAAGCAATTATTACTTCCAAAACCTAATGACATTATAATTTTATTTTAAGAGTTCATACAAATAATTAGAAACTTTCCAGAGATGGCATAATAAAGAAACTTCCTTACATAGATACGATTTATTCAATGATATAAATCATAGCAGTTATTTTCAACATAATCAAAAGGTTTATAAATATTAATATTCCCATAAGAAAACTTCTATGAAAAGGCAGTTGGAAACTTTTTGTAATGACAGCTAACATATACCCTCAGAACTATTTAGGCAACATTAATGGGTAACATCAAAATGAGGATACTTGGAAATTAGCATTTTAACATGACAAATTTTTTTAAAAGTTTGTTTTTTTAAATAATTGGTAAAGCGAAAGATAAAAAAGTAACTAATAAACATATTAGGAGTATCACAGCACTAAACAGACTAAATTCTATCTGCATCTTCACTGTAAGAAGAGTATGGCATAGGTGATTTATATAAGACAGTTAGGAACAAACATTTTATCAGTGGAATATTGTCAGGAGTTCACTTAATGTTTACATATAAACACAAGCATTCTATAGTACCTTTGAAGTTTGATCACTGCATATGGATCTAACCTATATCATGGAAAGTTTCTTAAATCTCTCACTTATGAAGCTGGGAAGTTAAGAAACCCTCATCATCAACTTTGTATAGCAGGTCTTAGAAAATTAAGCCCTTTTGCTATGTCATCACAAAACTAATTTGAACTCTGTATTACATCTTTAAAACAAATAGCCCGCAATTCTTGGCTTTATGAGCTTTCTTTGAGATAAATGTCAGTTCCCAAAGAGAAAAAATATATAAGCAGTGACCTATATAACATTTAAATAAATGTTTGTTTCTCTTTCAACAAAGAAATTTATATTACCTTCCAGTGATGATTATGAGTACCAACCTTAAAATGCAAAAGAAAGCCATATATAAGGCCCCATTAGCAGTCAGAAATGAAGCAGACTGTAGGATCTCAGGGACTAGTTTGTATAAATAATAGTCTAATTTTCGTTTTCGGAGAATTGCTGCAATCTGGAAAGAGAAAGACTCTTGTTTAATCCAACCAACTTTTCCCACTTAAATTAACTTTTACATGGAAGCTACTACATTAACAGAATGTATTTTTAAATTATGGTAAAAACTCTAGTATTTTACTAGGTCCTCTATAAAAATAAAATGTGCAGGACAGAAAAGTATACACTTTACTGAAATGGCAATATGGATAATATGATGACTGACCTCTAAATATTAAGATAAATATTTCACAATGCCCTAAAAACAGTTTTAAACAAATAAAAATATTTAAATAGAAAAAATTAGAGTGGAATTCAAATGGATGCTAAAACAGCACCATATTACAGTTACTAGCAAACTTATTATAGAAACCAGAGAAATTAATTCAGTTAATTAAAACATGACTATAGCATGTCAAAAAGCATTCTCAGATTACAAAAATAAATAAATAAAGTTAATTTCTGGTCTCTTAAGAGTCCACTTAAAAAAAAGACCTGAAAAATAAATATTGAGAATTCAATATAACAGAGGCAGGTATCACATACTGCCAGAACAGAAATAAGAACAAGTGTCTGTCCAGGGAGATTATAGAAGTTTACTGTAGAAATATAAAGAATATCATATAAGTATTCATTATATACTTAAAATTTAGATTAAAAAATATTTGCTTTTATGGTTGTTGTGTGTAAGCTTTGAATTTATAAGAAATACTTGTAGATTAAATTTTTAAAAGTCCTGATAAATTAATAATAATTTTTAAAAATGAAATCTAAATAGTTATTAAACACACTATTTTTATTAAAAGAAAGAAAAAGAATATAAATCATAAAATGCCCAGATATGGATAATTTATATTGAAGAATAACTCTAGCGTTTGTAATAGAATACAAACTGCCATGGAAGTTGAGCAGAGCTAGTGTAATATAAGGGTAGACAGGAATTTCATTGAAAAGGGGATAAAAGGGCCTCCCCAGTGGCACTGGGGTTAAATTCTCAGTGCTATCAAGCTACCACCATCCACTCTGGCACAAGTTCAATCCCCAGCCAAGGGACTAACCCACATGGTGCAGCAGACCTCTCCTGTCTTGCCTGCTGCTCCCCTCACCAGTGTATTTCAGTAGATCTGCCTGATCTGCTCCAACTCTGTCTCCAATGAATCCTCTCAACCCCTGCACCTCTGGCCTACACCCCAATTTTTGTATGCATTAATAAATAAAAATGAATCCTAAAAAAAGGAGATAAAAGTTAAAGTTGAAAGAGTAGAACTGTCACAGATTACTTGTGAAAGATACTTTTCCATCATGATGAACCATTATTGTAAAGGGCAAGACTGATTTAACAGAGGGGAAAGACTATAGAACTCGCCACTTAAAACCCTCCCCACCATGCCAGAAGTAACACTTTCCCTAAAGTCCACAATCAACAAGTCAAATGGCCTATGACAAAAAAAAAAAAAAAACTTCGAAGTGGATTAAAGATTAAAGTCTTAGATATAAAGCCTGCAATAAAAAAATATATATTATAAAACCCTGGTGGTATTTCTTATGACCTCAGTGATAAAGAGGTCATAAGAGAAATGACCACTGTAGTAAGAGAAATAAAATGACCACTGCAGTAAGGGAAATAAAAGCAAAAATAAACAATTGAGGTTACCTCAAATTAAAAAGGGTTTACAGGGTTAAAGAAAATAGAGGAACATTAAAAAGATATCCTATTGAATGGGAGAGTATATTCATATGTTATATAACCAACAAGGGGCTAATAGCCAAGATAAACAAAAACTAATTTAAGAAAACAATAAATAAATAGTTTAAATGACTCAATTAATAAATGGACAGAACTGAACAGGTCTACAACTCAGATTCACCAAAGAGAAATCTATAAAGCAGGTGCCAGACCAGTTATCATGAGCCCAGGTAATACCAGTTCTGGAAAGTAGAACTGCCCATGGAGCCTAGTACCAGTCCCTGGACAAGACCCATCCCCATGTTCCAAGAAAGAATTCAATCCCAGAAGCAAGCCTGTCATCATGGACCATGTAACCCAGCCTAATTCCATGGATCCAGTCACCAGTTAGCCCCTGTAGAACCAGAGCCCAGAAACACTCATTCATATCCTCTAACTACTACTGTAGACTCAGGGCAGGGCCCACTCCCACAGTCACAAGTACAAGATCCATGCCAATAGCCACTAGCCCTAGGCTTGTCCCCGAACCCAGGAAACAGTCTGCCAGTAGACTCCAGCAGCAAGCCTGTCCACAGAATCTACCAAATAGCACACCCAGAATCTCTGCACAGGCTGAATGGAGAAGGGCTTATACTGCAGTAGCCAGCAGGTAAATTCCGGAAGAGGTACCTACTTCTTAAGATTTAAGAATATAAGATTACCACACCAATACAAGATCACAAAGAATATGAATAAATTGGGAACATGACTCCAACAAAGGGGAAAAATAAGGTATCGATAACCAATCTTCCAGAAATAAAGATCTATAAACCTCCCAAGATTTAAAAATCTCACAAGTTATCTCAAAGAACTTCAGTGAGCCACAAGAGAACACCATTAGAGAACTAAATGAAATCAGATAAACAATTCATGAACAAAATGAGAAGTCAGATAGAAACTACTTTTTAAAAAAAGTCACAAATTATGAAGTTGAAGCATACAATTAAACAAACAAATAAAAATCCATGCATGGGTTCAATAAAAGATTTGATCAACGGCCCTCCCTGGTGGTGCAGCGGGTTAAAGCACAGCACTAAGAGGCTAAAGCCACTTCGGCATGAGTTCGATTCCCGCCTGCCCCAGAGGTGACCACATAGCGTGGCAGACCTCTCCTGACCCGCCCGCTGCTCCCCTCAGCAGTGTACTTCATCGATCTGCCTGTTCTGCACCCCAGTCTGTCTATGGTGAAGCCTCTCACCGCCCCTGCGCCTCTGGCCTGTACCCCAGTTCTGTATGCACAAATAAATAAATCTTTAAAAAAAGATTTGATCAAGCTGAAGAAGAAGGTCAATAGACTCAAACATAGATTATATGGAATTACTCAGGCAAAGAAACAGGAAAAGCCAAAAGAAAAAAGAAGAAGAAAGCTTATGATATTTGTGAAACACAACCCAAAAAAGAGAGAGAGAGAGAGAGAGCAAGATGGGGTGGGGGGAGGGGGAGACGGTTAAGTGAGAGGAAGAGGGAAAACAAGTTTTGAAAGGTGACAGAAAATCACCTAATTCAGAAAAGGAATGAACTACCATATTCATGAAGCACAAAGATCCCCAAACAGATTACTACAGAGATCTTCACCTAGAAACAGTATAATCAAATTCTCTTAAGTTCAAAGACAGAAAACCTGGAAAGCAATAAAAGAGCAAATTAATTGATACAAAAGATTCCAAAGAGTATCAGTAGATTCTTAACAAAAATCTCACAAGCCAAGAAGTGAGGTGACATATTTAAAGTACTAACAGAAAAAAATAAACACCAACCAAAAGTATTTTAGCCAGCAAAGCAGACCCTCAAATGAAGCAGAGATACTAACTTCACCCTATATAGTCAAAATCAGGATATGCTAATACAATGGTGCTATGTAAATCAATTAACTAGAATAAAGGTTTAAAGTTAAAGCATTAAGAACTGCTATAGATACAACAAACTGGTAATGAATATACAATATAAAAAGAATGTGGCATCAGAAACAAAATATGGAATCAGAAGTAAAAGAGCATATTTGTATGTGACCAAAATTGTCAACAGCTAAAAATATGCTGCAAAAATGATTTATGTAAGTCACAAAGCAAAAACCTACAATTGACACACAAAATACAGAGAAAGGAATCAAAGCACACCAAAAAAAATCACCAAACCATAAAAAAACACCATGAGAGGAAAAAGGGTTAAAGGAACTACAAAACTCCTAGAAACAATAAGCAAAACAGCAACTGTTAAGTCCATTCCTCTCAGTAATTACTTTAAATGTAAATGTATGAA
>NW_004567116.1:49368515-49379569 GCF_000260355.1 Condylura cristata | reverse complement strand
AAAAAAAAAAAAATGAATTGCGCTTGAACAATACTATAGATTAAAAGAACCTATGGAACATTTCATCCAACAGCAAAAGAATAGCAGAACATACATTCTTTCCAAATCATGTGGAATATTCTCATGGAAATATCATATATTAGGCCACAAAAATGAATAAGTACCAAGTATATTTTACAACCACAATGGTACAAAACTCAAAATCATTAATAAGAGAAAGATTGAAAAATAAAATTAAGAACAGAAACTGTAAAACTGCTTAGGGGTAAAGTTTCTTGACATTGGTATGGACAAAGAATTGTGTATGATCCCTTTAACACAGCAACAAAAACAAAGATAAACAAGTGTGATTTCATCACTCCCAAATGTTTCTATATAGCAAGGAAGACAATGAACAGAATAAAGAAAAAACCTACACAATGGGAAAAAATACTTGTAAACTACATATCTGGCCTGGGATTAATATCGAAAATATGACAGAAAAACAAACAATTAAAAAGAAAACAAATAATCCAAGTAGTTATTTAGGTTACTAGAAATCATGTCATCTTTCTAATTTAGCTAATAGCTGGTTCATTTAAACCCAAAAAATCAAAGCCATTTTTATTAAAAAGATAATAAAAAGGGATGAAAAATGACTACAGTTTATAACACTGGATTGAGTAGTCAAAAATATACTGACAGTAGATTTCAGGTGGTCTCATCACCAAAAAAGAATAACTGTAAGATGACATGTTAATTAGCTTGACGGTACTTACTATCAACTGGCTCTTGGAAACTGAAACTTAAAAGTGAAAGAATGCATAACAAAACCAATTTTAGTATAGGCTAATTGATATAAGCAAGAGTTGTATTCCTGTGTTATATTTCTAGTCACAAACATCACCAAACTTCTAAATAAAGACCCAAATACTTTTAGTGTTATCATCACTCTTGCTTATTAATTTGTTCATTTCTCCAACCTATGTATTGCAGTTCAGAGGCAGGGTAGCATAATCCATCCCCACAGTTCAGGATGCAATACAGGATCCAATCTTGAACAGCAGTCCCTTTCATCATATACACACCCACTCACTCAGACTGGGATAACTAAGGTATACCAGTGACTCTAATATGCACATCTTTTATACATGGGGGAAAAAAAGAGATATCTGGAGAAAAACCACCTGAACAAGGGGAGAGCCCACAAAGACAATGGCCTAGGCTGGGAACTGACTTTTTCCCTTATCAGCTGCTAAAAACAATACTGAACCAAATATTGACATTATTTGAGGATCTACTATATTATCAAACTATCAAATTAGAAAACAGTATGTATATCATATCATCATGTTGAAAATAAAAGGTCAACACTGATCAAAAAAAGACCAAAGAGGTCTGTTACTCACTTACAAAAATATCTTGAAAAAGAAAATAACTGATATTGAACATACCAGGGGAACAGCATGACCCGAATGAACTCTACCAACTGATGTTTTATGGACTCCATCCCCCATCTCCATGTCAGAGATCCCAGATTCAGAGGATCTGAATCCCATAATGCCATGAATCTGCCATGATTCTTGACTTCCTGAAGGGGGTCCTGGGAACTAAGGGTGGAGTTAAGCAGCCATGCTTGGTATAAAATCAAACACATGTAAGCCTGCACTTTCTTGGTTTTGCCTCTCTTCAGCATGCTGTCAGGGTTCTGCCTCAGACAGCATTTCTATCAGGTCACATTAACCAATTAATCTCAATCTCTGTCTCCTAACCCTCTTTCTCTGTCTGGGCTCCCCCTCTTTCCATTTTCCTCGTAAATAAGCCTTTTATTAACTTTTCCAAGTGTACCTGCACTTGGTTTTTGCTCTAAGGTTTAAGGGTGTGGGTGAGGACTCACACCCAGGCCACCTCATCTCCTTTTGGAGTAGTCTTGTAACAGAGGAATTAGTTAACTGTGTAGAACAAAAATCATGACTCTTGTCTTATACTATATGTAAACATTAATTTGATCTAAATCTGGAAAAGGATAAACAAATTATATGAAAGTTTAATGTGCTCAGGAAAACAACCTGATTATCACAAAGGCCATAAAGACTAAGAGTGATAGAAGTCCCAATTTAAAGAGTTATACTTGACAAAAAGTATCACCATTAACATCTATCAGACCTTTATGCAGTTTGTCTTATACAGTTGTATCGTCTTATCTGTTTCCCCAGGCGATTAAAGCTGCACATTTGCCATAGCAATGGTTGGCTAGTATTGGGATTACAAGTCTCTGGTCATGTAATGTAACAAAGATAATTGGCCCTCAAAGGGACTGACCACATGATCTTAGCCTTATTAGCATGAAACCTTAACTCAGCAGGCAGTGTTAGTCAAAAAGTTGATCATTAACTCTTCTAGAAGGCTAATTCTAGAAGACCTGACAAATCTAATCGCTTTGGAAAATAAAAGCATGAAGAGGAGTTGGTATTATGTTCTATTCATTTCATCTTTTCTTGTAAAAATTACTAGAAAATAATGATTTCTTGGCCTTCCCTGGTGGCGCAGCAGGTTAGGACTCAGCACTGCAAACAAGCCGCAGCTGCTTCAGTGGGAGTTCAATCCCCTGACCGCAGGTGATTCACATGGCATGGCAGACCTCTCCTGTCTCACCTGCTGTGCTCCTCAGCAGTGTACTCTGTCTATCTTCCTGCTTAGCACCCCACTCTGTCTTTGGTGAATCCTCTCACCACCCCTACATCTCTGGTCTGTACCCCAGTACTATATGTATAAATAAATAAATCTTTGGAAAAAAAGAAAAAAATGATTTCTTTAAAGCAGGTTCTCTCAAGCTAAACACTATGGTTATTTGGGGCCAGACAATTTGCTGTTGGGGAAGGCTATCCTATGCATTATAATATGTTCAGCAGAATCCCTGGCTTCTGTTCTATGTATTAGTAGCATACCCTGAGCAACGACAACCAAAAATGTTTTCAGATATTGCCAAATGTCTCATCACTGACATATTACCCCTATTAGAGCATTTCTTAAAGAAAATAACATAGTGAATTTACTTTTTTTGAAATATTAATGGAATTTTTATTTTATTTAATTAACAAGCTAAACATAAGGTATCATAAATGTTAACTCAATCAACCAGTGGAGATGGACACAATCATTATTATCCCCACTTTAGAGATAAGAAAACAGCCTCAGATAAAGTTGCACAAAGTCACACAACCAACCAATAGACAGAGGAACAATAAGCTATTTATTTATTTATGCATACAGAACTGAGGTACAGGCCAGAGGTGGAGGAGAGGTGACAGGCTTCACCCAAGACAGAGTGGAGAGTAGAACAGGCAGATCTACGAAGTACACTGCTGAAGGGAGCTGCGGGCGGTCAGGAGAAGTCTGCCAGGCCATGTGGATCACTTCCAGGGTGGGGATCGAACTTATGCTGTGCTTTATTAACCCAGTGCACTACCAGGGAGGGCCCAAAGACTTTTATATTTTTTAAATTGGAATAAATTTTTAATAAGAAACTACTGACTCAGAAACATGAACGTAAATTGATAATAATTATCTTTATCCCATTTTTCAATATTAATTAATTTTTATCTCTGATCTAGGATAACTAAAGGGGCAAATGGTAAACCAGATTTGGACTCAAAGAGAAAGGAAACACTGAAAAAAGGGAAGTTGAGAATATGCTGTTAACATTCTCAACTCTAAGTGGTATGTTGGAAATGCTCTTTGTACTCAACAGAATAAGAAGTCACATAATAACAAGTTCAAAAACCCAAAACAGTCATGTTAATTAAGGAAAGTCATCATTTAACTGCTCATTTAAAAGAAAAAGACCAAATGAATATCACATCTCTAAAGGGACAATAACATACTTTAGGAACCATCACTTTATTTCCCAACATAGGGATTAATATGTAACTCTCACTTCTACCCTTTAACTGGCTTCAGGCAAAAATAAAAGGGAGACTAGACCAATATTTACAATTCCATGTTCTTCACAAAACAAATCCAGACAGAAAGTCTCAGCAGTTTATAGTCCTTATATTCTTCATATTCCTTATATTTCTTTATATTTTTCAAAAACAAACCCAAAGTTTTAACAGTTTATATTCCTTAATAACTTCAGTATATGTTTGTTTGTTTTTCCCCCCTAAGTAAAAAACAAAAACAAATGCCTACTAACCAAAAACTTAGAACTCTCGTTACTGGTCAACCACTGCTTAACCACTGCCTTTAAAAACTCAGGCTATGCAGGTGCCTCCCTGATGGCCCAAGGGATTAAGTATCAGCACTATAAAGCTATCACCAGCCACTGTAGCAGGAGCTAATTCACATGACAGAAGAGTTGTATTGCCCACTGCTCCTCTCCTGTGTTGCCTACTGCTCCTCTGAGCAGTGTATTTCAGTAGATCCATCTGTTCTGCTCCCCAGTGTCTCTGCTGAATCCTCTTACCCCACTCCTCATCTCTGACCTAAACCCCAGCTGTTACATGCATAAATAAATAAAATAAATCTTAAAAAAAAAAAAAACTCAGGCTATCCTATGAACTAGAAGCGCTTTCTGTGCTGTGCCTCACTTAATCCTCACAAAACCTTTGTAATTAAACTCCACTTCCTCAATATTACAGATACAGAAATTAAGGCTTACAATACAGGTAATTTTTCTGAGGTTACCAAACTCATAAGTAAACAACGAGTTAGAATTCTAAGATAGGCAATTTAACCCCAAAATTCAAGATCTCACCTTTGAAATCATTACTAAACAGCCAATTCTAAGTGGGTTGACTATTAAGTTTTGTAAGCGTAGAATTGTATCTTTTGGCACAGAATGAATCTTTTGAGAAGATTTAAAACAAAAAGTCTAGAGTAAATTGATTTCTTCACTGTCAGTAGTTTTCAAGCTTTTAGCAACTAACTAGGAACTGTCCACAAGTTATTTTTTTCCTAAAAAGTCTAAGTCTTGATTTAGTGTTTACTCAAAGTTTATAGGTGATCAGCTGACTCTATTATCTAACACACTTGTTAGGTAATATGGTTCAAAGGAAGCAAATATTAAGTACACATTCCCATGCTATGAAGAAAGATGTAAACATCCAAAGATCAATGAAGAGGAGTTTTTAAATCATTCTTTCCAAAAAGTATAAAAGGCCCTAATCTGCACCCAGCTAAGGGTAAATGTTAGTACCCTATTCTGAAGGTCCTGAAGAAAGTCAACCAGGGAAACCATAAATACATAATTAAGAAAGGTCTTAGAACCAACTACGAGATGAACATGTTTTCTATCCCTTGCACGTTTTCTATCCAATCCCTTGAAAACACAAAGATTCACTATTAAAAGGAAAAGTACACCATTTCAAAATGGTTTAAGCTATAAAAGGTGAATAATAAGAACATGTGTAGACACCAAGATGAAAAGAGACATAAAAGTATGTATAGAACAAGAGAGTAAACATAGAAGGAACAAAAGGTATGTTTAGCACAATGCACATGTTAATACTTCAAATAAAAAACATCCACAAGACCCATTTTAAAGGCTCCAGAAAACACTCTTATTAAAAATTTCCCCAGGGCCCTCCCTGGTAGCACAGTGGGTTAAAGTACAACACTAAGAAACTAAAGCCACTTCAGCTTCAGAGTTTGATCCCTACCCCGGAGATGATCCATGTTGCGTGGCAGATCTCTCCTGGCCTGCCTGCTGCTCCCCTCAGCAGTGTACTTCATTGATCTGCCTGTTCTGCTCCCCATTGTCTGGGGTGAAGCCTTTCACCACCCCGATAACTCTGGCATATACCCCAGTTCTGTATGCACAAATAAATAAATCTTAAAAAAAAAAATCACAATTGTGAGACATTAAAAAAAAAAAATTCCCCAAATCCAACTTCCCTTCAAAATTTCTCCTTTTCCAAGGAACTCTCCTGCACTGCTGCTGGTGGGAATTCAAACTAATACAACCACTATAGAAAACTGTTTGGAGGTTTTCCAAACTGCTAAAAATGGAGCTTCCATACAAGCCAACAATCCCACTCATATGTATCTACCCAAAAGACACAAAAACACTGATTGAAAGAGACACCTGCACCCCCATGTTTACTGCTGCTTTATTTACAATAGGAAAGATATGGAGTCAACCCAAATGCCCAAAAGTAGATGACTGGATTAAAAAGATGTGGTACATATACACAATGGAATATTACTCGGTAATCAAAAAAGATAAACACATGCCTTTTGCAGTAACATGGATGGAGCTAGAAGGGATCATGCTTAGTGAAATAAGGCAGAGCGAAAAAGAAAGTAGTAGATGGTTTCACTCATAGCAGGAGTACAAAAGACTGGATGGGGAAAAAAAAAAAGATAATGAACAACTATATAACAAAGACATTTTACAGGGGTGGGTAGAGAGTGGGATCAAAAACTGGGTTGTGGTGAGGAGTGCACTGAACTATGGCAATGGCACACAGGTGATTTGGTGATGGAATGCCCACAGGGATTACAACTGAAATGGAAAAAGGCACAAAATGATGTAAAAATAAACTATTACATTATTTTAAAAAAAAAGTTCTCCTCCTTTTCCATCGATGATAGCAACAGCATCAGTCAGACTTGAAACCATAGAAACATAAACAAATCCTCACACGGCCCCAATATTCTCAGTCTCTTTAAGTCCTATTCATTCCTCCTGGGAAATATCTCCCCTATGAAATGTCTCTTGTCAAGGGCCTCTAGAAAGGCTCTTCCATTCTCTCCAGCACTGAGACCTCCTCATTAGTGAACTAGTCATGACCTCATTCACTGATACTTTCACTCACTTATTCAGCACTTATTAAAATATTGCCCTTCTCCATCAAACCACCATCCCAAAAAGGAAACAGATACAAATTAATGTACTGTTTTAAAAATAATAACACCTTATTCAGGCCCTGTTGTGTGACAGTTGCTATTCCTACACAGTAGTATTTTATTTAAATCCTCACAATAGCCCTAAAAAGTCTGTATTATTATCTTCTGCAAAGACTAAGGCTCAATGACGTGAAGTAATTCCTAAGATCACATTGCTAGTAATTTGCAGAGTGGATTCCACAGCAACTACTTCTATCTTGTAGTGAATCTACTTTATCAACTCATAAACTTTCCAATCCAGTCTACCCAGTGCTACCAGATTCATTTTGTACTTGTAAGTCCTTTAGTTTAAAAAAAAAAATGTCAATGGCTTGCTTAGCCTGGTCTTTAGTCTGACTTTGAAATTTAAAAAAAAAAAAAAAAAAACACCAACCTAGATTGTGGTTATCAGTACCTTGGTAAAGCTCATAATATGGTATCATACATTAGAATCAGTGTGGCCTCACTCCTAAAACATTTTACCACATATAAAAAATAAAAAACCTGTAAGTGAATCCTCTTTCCCTTACTAGTTCTGAATCTTAGAAGTCACTTAATCTCTCTACACTTCAGTTTTTTTGCCTGTAACAAGGGGATAAGATGAGTAGTGTCAGAATCGAATAAGAATATGTAAAGGTCTAAGCACATAAGTGTCCAAGAAAAAAGAGTTGCTACTGCTCATTATTCCTGAGTTTTAACAAATCAATATACATATTGCTCCTCTTACAAAACCACTTAAGATTTCTGTCTCAATGCACACACTATTCTCCCTTCATTAAAAGGTATCCTATACATATTTACTAAACAATGCTACATCTGTCCATCTTTATCTGTGTCCATGCCATGTCAAATTCCACCAAGAAGCCTTCCCTAGTCACCTTTAATGTACTTCAAGATAACTAACCAGCCACCGGAGTAAGGGGAAAAAAAGATTTCTAATTATTCAAGACTATTCTGGACTAAAAAATAAGTGACAAATCTTTAAAGCATTGTTTCACTTAATTCTTACAAGAAAAAGCAAAGTAACATACAGTCAAACATCTAGTTATTGATGAAGCTGACACCCCACCTTGTCTTTTGGGACCTGGGGTTACACACTTAATCAACTATTGGACACTTTGAAAGAGAAAAGTATTACAACATGCTCTAAGTAGCCCCAGTCACACATACAAATATAAATGAAGTAATCCTTATGCTTTCTAATATTTTCTATTATTTTTTATTAGAGATAATAATATTTCTATTATTTTTTATTTCACTTAAAATATGGGTGAGCTCCCACTAATTTTACTTGTGACTATTAAGTATTGATCTAAAGTTTGAAGTACACAGAGGTACAAGAAAAATAAGGCCAAATGAGATGGAGGATTTATACTCAAGAAGTATTTAATCTAGTTGGCTATATCATGGTAAAACTCAAGCTCTTTTCATGCCCTCCCTACACCATCCCAAACTGATGGGAAAAGAACCATTCCCTGGCAAATCAAGCTCAAAGAAAGTCAGCATCTTCTGTATTATCTCTACAACAAAATCAGAACTTCAAGTGGTACTACAAAATATACTTGCAGGCTTACCAGTGCATAAATCCAAATTATAATTCCATGAGAGGAAAGAATTAATTGACCACCCACTGAATATTGAATGGAACTTTTAGGAAAAGCCAAAAATATGTGATTTCTGACTTCTTAGGGCACAGGCTCTATTGGACAAATAAATAAATTGATAGACTCTATTTCAACAGCCAAATCTTTCAATAATAAATCTTTGGATTGATTACCAAGGACAAGGTTATGAGGAAGGGAAGGGGGAGGGAGAAATGAAGGAAAGGTGGGAAGAGGGGAACCCTCAGATGTTAGTGACAACATTTAGGAACAAACGTCTCTAACAGTTTTCAGTAACAAACACATTTCAAAATAATCTCTATTTAAAAACTCCAAATTCAGACTGCTTTACAGGGAAAAGTGTGTGATAAAGGAAGGGCTCTGATGACAAAATCATATTTCTAATTACCTTCACTGACTCAATCGCAACCTAAAATCTCAACCAGGAGTTCATTTTGTGAACTTGCAAAAACTGTCTGCAAAACCATCGAGCCACAATACTACCAACACAAACTGACAAGTCTGAGCCACAGGGACCTGCTGTCACATATACCTTTTTTTAAAGGGGCGCTTGGAAGGATAATAAATCAGTATTAGATGATTCTGTTTTACATCTCCATCACATAGCAGAAGAAAGGAAACATAAAGCAGGTCCCTGGATTCACATTTTTAAGTGTCCCTAATCTTAATCATAAAGTTGGGTGCTCATTCTCTTCCCAACACCAGGCATTCAGATGACAGTTCAACCACCAATTCCCCTGCCCAGCTCTTGTCCCGAGTGGGACTCAGGATATCGGTTCCTTGCAACCACCCCGACCCCAACCACCCCCCAAAACCACTCTGGCGCCCTCCACTAGAGAAAGTGACAACGCAAGTATCCCAGGGCCCGGAGCTCTACTGCACCCCCTAGCCCATCCTCCACACTCAACTCGCCCTGGAAATTGGGGTCGACGGGTCTCACCAAATACAGGGGGGCATAGACCTTTAAGGACTCCTCCAACGCGCCCCCGGTGATCTGCAGGAAAGAGACCCCGCAGGAAGGGTGCCAAGTGTGGCCGATCTCGTAGCAGTTATGAGGGATGGACTTGCTGAGAGCCGCCATGACGAGGAACCGCGCGCAGAGACCCGGGGTGGGTGAGCTGAAGCGGGGCGGGAAGGGGAAGGAGGGCCTAGAGCTAGCGCCCAACCGCCTTTGGCCTTCCGGGCCGGCCCCAGAGGTGCGGAATGGAGGGGAAAGGTCAGGCGAACGGGGTTACTCTCGGCCAAAGTCCTCGGATGTTGAGCGCTCGACGTATCGCAGCTCGAGGGGGCGGGGCGCGCTCCGGGAAGGCGGGCAGAGGCGGAGCGTGCGCGCTCCCTGGAGCGGCCTCGGCCGGGGCGCGCGCCCGCCGTCCGCGCCGGCGCCTCGCTGGGAAATGAGCTTGGCTCGGGTATGCGTCTGCCTCCCAGCCCCTCGCAGGGTGCGTGCACTGCGGCCGGGTGCGCAAGGATAGGTGACTTGGGTCACGTTGCACTCCAAGCTGTCCTCGCACCGCCCGGCCAAGTAGAACTGAAGGCCATGGAAGAAAGGGATTAAGTGTCTTTGTTGGGAACTGATAAGAGGAGGGTTGCCAAAAGAGAACCTGGGACAAATGTTCTCCCCCTAACTGAACTCCCTGTCCCTACAGTGCCAGTAATAAATAGCAAAGTTGGTCTGTTGCTTTTGAAAAGTCACTTAGCTATGTTTATTGACCTCTGGTGTGGGAAAAGGGTGGTGAAGCCCAAACCCTGTACAACTATCCTGTCTACAGCATCTTTGACAACTGCTTGACACCCCTTTTTTAAAAAAGATTTATTTATTTATGCATACAGAACTGGGGTGCAGGCCAGATGTGCAGGGGCTGTGAGAGGATTCACCACAGCCAGAGTGCGGTGCAGAACAGTCACCAGACTGAGTACTCTGCTGAAGGGAGTAGCAGGCAGGCCAGGAGAGGTCTGCCAGCGATGTGGGTCACTGCCCTGCCTGGGGATCAAACTCTGACCAAAGCAGCTGGGGCCAGCTTCTCAGTGCTGCACTTTAACCCTTTGCGCCACCAGGGAAGTCCCTGCTTGACACCCTTGACAGCCAAATAAGACCCACGAAAAGGCCGCAGTGGTGATTAAAATCATACCTGGCTGGAGAACCTGGCCTACAGTTGATATAATAAGAAAACAGTGTGAACTATAGTCATATATAACCCCTCTAAATGTTAGTTTCCTCATCTATAAAACCTTCCAAGTTCTTTGAAATTCTGCATTCTAGTTTGTTAAAGCAGAAACTTCATACCTTAGAGAAATCCAATTTCAATCTAGTCTTCATTCATTCAGCAGATATTTACTGAGCACATAACTATCTTCCAGGCACTTTTCAAAGCTCTGTGACACAGACATGTACTAGAGAAACTAAGTTTTCACTTTCCTCTCCCAGTGCCAAGAATCAGAACCCGGCGACCATAAGGGCTTGATGGCTTCTAAAGTTGCAGTGAATAATGAAGTCACCAAACCTTTTGATAATATGAAAATAAGGAAATCTTCTACAGAAAAGCTAAGAAAGAAAGAGAGAGAGAG
>NW_004567116.1:49365413-49368135 GCF_000260355.1 Condylura cristata | reverse complement strand
AAAAAAAAAAAAAAAAAACTCCAGCTGGTTATGGACCTCTGATCAATTAGATATAAACCAGAGGTTCCCATGACCCTCCTCTTTGGGGTTGATTAATCTGCTATAGCTTCAGGAAATTAGCCTATTTTCATGAAGGAGGCAAGGAGACGATTTTTTAAAGGGTTCGTCCAAGAGGCAAGGAGGAGAAAAGAAGTATCATAGCTTTTCTGGGTTAAGCTATGCCAGGACATGAACAGACAAGTTGCACACTAACAGTATGTATGTGGGCTATTGGCCTTCTCCCTCCAGGAAATATTGAGATAATTATCAGTCCAGATCTAAAGATTTAGTTCTAGCATAGTGCTATAGTTATTATGATGATCCAGATTGTCTGGACAGGATGTTGGGAAAGAGCTTGCTAGTCCATGATTTACTCTACCTGTTCAACTCAAATGGGATTTGGGGCAACCTATATCCTACCAACTCGTGGCATCTTTTATCTAGAATATATCTAAGCTCTAGCTCCTCTACCCAGTCCCCCAAATTAAGGGACAGGTCTAAATGTTCTGTTTCCTATCGGTTCCCATGATAATCAGCACCACCTATATAGGAGTTTTCAAGAAGTCACTTTCATTAATATTAACCCAGGTATGCTGCAAAGGGGCTTGTTATGATAAAAAGACATCGATTTCTCTTTTATGGCTTTGAAGTATTTTCAGGAACTGAGGGCAAAATATATATATAAAGAGAGAAAGAGAATATTAGTTAACAACCATATAGAAGTATATATATAGGTTATTCAGGTGTACAACTTCACACCTCAACCACTATATATGTTATATCATGCCCACTAACAAGTCTAGTTAACCTACACCATCATCCAGTCTACCCCCCTAGCCTCTTCCTCTCTGGTAACCACCATTCTGTTGAAGACAATAAATATTATGACAAATGATGCCTTCATTCATCAGGACATTTCAAGAATTTAGGGAGCTCTAAGCTAGGAAACTACATATGAAGACCACATATATTTGAGAAAAAGATTTGATGTATATGAGAAATATATCAACTGAAAGACCACATATATAAGTCTTATAAATCATAATCTCACATTGACATTAGACTTTCAATATTTTTCTTTCATATAAGAAAATCTTCCCATCATATTTTACCCAAAACAACTGGTTATATACCTCCCTTGCAGCAAATACAGTGATAAAAGTGATAGTCAATGTGAATAGCTTGGAATACTGCAAAGGACAAGCTAATTGAATGCCTTGCAAGTGTTATTCCCTGGTCAAATAGTAAACTTTGGTAAATGTTATTTGTGAACTTGATTGCAGTTCTGTGAGGCTTAGACATTCACACATCTCACCTACTTTGGCAAGTCCATTATTATAATTATTATTATAGTTATTATGATGATCCAGATTGTCTGGACAGGATGTTGGGATAGAGCTTGCTGGCCCATGACATGGCAACACAGATAAAACATTATACTTTTAAAAGTACTTTTTTTTTTTTTCATAATGAGCTTAGTTATCATAGTGCTCAGTGCTCATTCCTGTTACCTATACATCTTCTTAAAAGAAACTGGAATCAAAAACGGGGGGGGGAGGGGGGACGGGAGGGAAGGAAGTGCACAGGATTTTGGAGATGGCACACGGGTGACATGTTGATGGGAAACCCACAGGTATTACAATTGAGATGGGAAAAAAATGTACAAAATGATGTAAAAATAAACTGTTATAAAATTAAAAAAAGAAACTGGTGTCAGTAATGCCTTTTTTGCTTTTCATTGAATGTGCATTACTGAAAATGTAGTTTTATATTTATCTTTTAAATTTACAACACTAAAGATATTTTGAGTATTAGTCATGATCCAGTTCTGTATAAAAGAATTCTTAAATAGAACATTGTTTATGAGATCAAACTTCCCTCACTCACAAAAATGGTCACATCAAAAAATTAATAAATAAAAAGTTTGACACATTTGAGAGAGAGAGAAAGGTAGTTTTTGTATTCATGAACCTATCAATTTAAAAATAAATAGTAAGATAGTTGAAACTAAGATAATGTAGTTATTTGAAGGAAATAATAGTACAGATGAAAGCCAAAAGTACAGTGATTTATCTCTGTCAGGTCGATATAAACAGTCAGAGGCTCAGATAATGACTCTATAAGCACCAGGGAGCTGAGACAGGTAGCTACACCAACTGTCACCTGTGATGTCCACCCTAGCTTATAAGTTGGCTGCTTCATCTTGACTTATGACTTCCACATTCAAGCCATGGAGACCAGAGGAAGAAAGAAGACATACTTTTCTCTTTAAAAAATTTCCCAGAAGATCAACACATTCTCCTCCTTATATCCCATGAGCCAAAATTTAGTCTAATGCCACACTTAGAGAGGCTGGGAAGGTCTTTTTTTTTTTTTTATAACTGTTTTACACATGCCTGACTAATATCTAGAGCTTTATGACTAAGCAAAATGAAAAGAACAAGGACTGAGGGCAATTAGTAGTACCTGCCATGATTCTATATCTCTAGTTACCCAAATACCTGGGTACTTCTTCCTACAAATAAAAATACCCTCACATCCTATAGGGGAACATATAAAATCCAATGGAGTTACCCCATCCTACTGAAAGTCCAGAATCATCCTCAGAATCAAAGTTCTCATGTCAATATACTTCTACCCAAGCAACAGAAACAAGAGTATCATATTTTTTTTAAATCTCCAA
>NW_004567116.1:49335762-49365313 GCF_000260355.1 Condylura cristata | reverse complement strand
TTTAATTTCAATAATTCATTTATGAAACTCTGATGGTCACATGAAAGTGCTAAATGGGAACTTTCTTTGAAAAATGAAACAAGAAAATGCATTACACATCAAACAAAAATACATAACATATTGTTTTAGTAAAGTAAAATGCCAAATGGAAATATTAATAACAAACTACATGTTAAGATATGAAATGCTTAAAGAATAGAATTTTCATCACCAATTAATATAGTTGCTAATGATCAATTGCTTTTGAATGTAATAGCACAGCAGGTTTGCATACATAATAAAAATTTTGTTTATAATGTGGCACAGCAAATACACACCAATAACTAAGGAAAGTTTATTTTTTTAAAGATTTATTTATTCAGGTATGCAAGAACTGGAGTACAGGCCAGAGGTGTCTGGTTGGGGGAAGAGGGATGGTGGTGAGACACAGTGGAAAGCAGAACAGAGACACAGTGGAAAGCAGAACAGGCTGATCTACTGAAGTACACTGCTGAGGGGAGCAGCAGGTGGGACAGGTAGGTCTGCTATGCCATGCAGTTCGCCTCCCTGGCCAGAGACTGAACTCATGCTGCAGAGGCTGCAGATAGCTTCATAGTGCTGTGCTTTAACGCATTGTGCCACCAAGGAGGGTCCTAACTAAGGAAACTTCTTTAAATTTACATTTTGTAAATTTAAAGCTATTACTTTTAACTAACTTTGTTCAATGGGGACTTGAAGTTTAAAGGAATTTGAGAAAGGACTGACAGCGTTATCACTGGTATCAAAGGTAAAAGTGCTGACGAGTTGGTCACAAAAAGACAATTTTCAGGCAAACTTTCAGACTGAAAGGAATGGAAAGGATATTCTCTGTACCTTCTTGTGCTGCTGAGGAAGCTCCAGAAAAGGAATGTGTCAACAAATTATTGGGTAGGATGATTTGTGCTCTAGGTTAAAAAAAAAATTGCAAAGTAAGTATTTCACAGTAAACAAAAAGTTTACATTTGTAAAATTCTTTATAAGATTTACCAGGCTGTAAAAGAAAGACTTCTTATCATGCTGCCACTAAGTTTAAGAGTACTGTTACACATTCTGTCTTCCTGAGCCATTTGTTATTTCAAGCTGCCTTGGATGAGTAAGTATTTTGGATGCTCTCTGGGCCCTCATTATTCCTTCTTTTCCATTGAAAAGGGCTCTAGAGTTCAACAAGGTGAGGTAAAGGGTTTCTTTAAAGAAGAGGCAGAGTGAATGAGGAAAACAAATCTGGCTGAATTTCAAAGACTGGAGATTGAAAATATTGCCCTTGCAAGATTCTGGCTTTGAAGATGTCAGCGGAAAAAAAAATGGAAGAGCTCTTAAGAACTCATGTAGAGGATTTAGCAGAGCTACATTGTTTAGTTTTACAAGTAATTATTGTGGAAATGCATTTCAGGCATAAGTAAATGACAAATGTACCTTTAATTCCAGCAGTATACAGATAAACATTCCCTTTGCTGATTGCTGGTCAGTTTTTCAAAATAGCTACATATGATTCTGATTTTTGGCTTATTTTTATTGCATCATAAATTTGAGGTAGGGCAGCAAGGGGACTAACACTGTTCAAGGACTGCCCAAATAGTTTACTGGTCACTGAGTTCTTCACCCTTATGCAAAATTGCAAGACTAATCAGGCTCAGAAAACAAAAACAATGAGACTTTCTTAACAAACTAGAGACAAAGAAAGAGATACTGAGGTTAAAAAAAAAAAGGCCTTTACCTCACCGAAAGCCACGTCCAGTGTTTTCAAGTCCCAAAACCAGGTAAGATGACATCTTCCCATCACTGAGGATGCAGAGCTCCTCTCCCAGACAATAGGCCATGTGGCCAAGATGGTGTCTTCCTGCCACTGCAGATCAGCAGCAGCCAGATGCTAGACCAGGTTCCAACTCATGAAGACAACAGAAGATACACCAAGAGATTCCCTGAGCTGCCAAGATACCTCAACACCACACCAGACAAGTGGCACTTAAAACAGCAGCTGCAGTGGCTGAACGACACGGCAAATGGCCACACTCATGCATCTCAGTGAAGTGCCTGGCTCCAGGTCTTCACCTTATCTTCCAGACTAGAACAGCAGCAAAACTGGGAACAGTTTCAGTTGCTAGGCTAATTTCAAAACCTGTGAACTTTTCCAGGTTGGCTGCTGGAAACCTCTACTTTTAAAGGCCCCAACAGCCTTCTGAATCTGAAGCACTGAATCTTCAAAAGCTGAATCCTGAAGATTGAATAATCTCCAGTTCCTTCTCCAGTCCCTTATATTTCTTATCAGTCACTCTATCCCGAAATGGGATACTTTTTACCATTTTCCCTGGAACTATCTAAACTCACAAGCAACCTCCTCTGGGGGCACCACCTGTAATAGTCTTTTGGCTTCAGCCACTGGATACAACTTCACATTTACCTCATATCATTGTATTTATATTCATTTTATACAAAAAACAAACAAACAAAACAAAAACAATTATAAACCAGAGCTATCCTATAGGGGAGGGGTAGATAAAGGCATTGGAAGGAAGAAGGGAGGAATGTGGGGTATTATTGATGATGCCTGGGCGGATTGGGGGAGGGGAGAAGTAAATGTTGATTTAAAATGAACAATAATGTAAATAGGTATATAAATTAAGAAATTAAATATACATATTTATTTTATTTATATACTGAATATATATTTATATGTTGAATAACACATTCAATTTTTAAGATATAATGTAAGTTCACCATAGAGACATTGAAAATTGTTAAATTTAAGAGATACATAGGCTAGTTCAGACCAAGTAGACAGTACTTCTTCCAATACCATTCTCTTTAAAATGTTAGGGGATTCTTACACATCAAATTGCCATCACTCCATTCAAAAAAAAATGTCACAACCACAAATCTTTTTGAGAAAAATATTTTCTGTTATAGGATATTCCACCATGAAAGGGGAAGGAGTTTCACTGAGTGTGGGAAAGGATGTAGGTCTATAATACCTACATCGCCAGTCCCTTGAATTATCATTCACAGAATACCATGAACTGGACTTCCTGAACAGGGCTACTGGGAATGAGAAAGAAATGAAAGGTACATAGCTATATAAAGATATAGAGAGCGGTGGCACCAAGGAAGGAGAGACACATGTAGAGACTCATCTTGAGACTAATGCTTCAGCAGTTAGGCAACCATTATTTTGATCTCATGGAATTTATGGTACATTATAAATTTTGGGTTTCTCCTTCTGTTCCAGCTCTCTGGGACCTGCCTAACCTCTTGCTTATGATTCTCCACTGAGAAGTGCTTTGACGTCTGCAAGCTTTCTGGTTTCAGCTGCCCCACTGTGTGCCCAGCTTGTTTGACTGGGCATTTTCCAGTGAGGGGATGGGTAATTTGGTGGGTTTAAAGTGCAAATCTTAATGTGGAAATCTACTGTTTGAAATCCATCTCTCTATCAGCCTCTCCTACTCTCCCTCTCCTTTGAACTTCATGTCAATTAAAGAGCTCTGAGCATACTAAATCTTCTTTCTTTGCCTTTGTGCATGCAGATGACTGGATCCTTAGCATGGGTAAAATAGTTTTTTTTTTTCTCTTAACAGTTGTAGTCCTTGGGTAAACTTCAGTTGTGTCTGCTTTTACCTTACCTTGAGCGGAGAGTGAGAAAACTATTGGAAAATGACTCTAAAATATTTGGAAACCCTCTTATCAAGCTGTGAGAAAAATGACTTGGAAAAATGACTTAAAGCTTTCTATAGCTTCTAAAATACTAGGACACTGAATTAGCTAGTGCCTTTAGCTAGTGCTAAAGGTGAATTAGCTAGTGCTTTCTATAGCTTCTAAAATACTAGGACACTGAATTAGCTAGTGCCTTTATCTAAAGCTCCAGAGTTCAGAATTGTGAGAAATAAATAATTGTGGGATTTTTTTCTCTTAATTGTTTCATTTGACCTGTCTATGGTGTTTATGTTATGGCAGCCCAGTGGACTAAGACACTTACCTTTATGCTTTTAATAAAATTCCCTCTCATTGTTAGCTCCTTGGGCAAGAGCTACCTCTTACTCTTATTTTCTATGCCATATAGTACAATGTCTTGCACATAAAATTTATTTTAAAAAGTATTAAATGAATAAGTAAATGAAAGGTGGGGGAGGGCAAGAGAAAATTTAGAGCACTATCTCTCTTTCCTTAAAGAATAAAAGATTCAAGAATACTTACAAGTTTATCTCATCTTACTTATTTGCTTATTTGTTTTCAGTTTACTTCTTTTAGTCACCTATTAAACTCTCAATATTCTAAACTAGTTTCTGCTCTATTTGTTATTTTTATATTTTCTTTCAGTACTTATCAAACCAGTATGAAATTACAATATTTTGAGGAAACAAATAAATGTCAGCCATATAAAAATTTTGGTTTTTCATCACAGTATAGTTTCTAGAAATGGTCTTTTACACTCATAAAAATATTGGAGCAATATTAGCCAATTTCAAGTGTTTGGTCTTCTTAAACTATTCATGAACACATAAAACCATACATGAACTTGATAGTTGTGTAACATCTGCATGTTATTATCATTCTATGCTATATAATTTATGTAATTTATGTGGACTGGGATTTGAATTCATGGAATATAGCCAAATTCTTATTGTCTTCTCACTTACCTTGGGTTTCAATTATCATTCATTTTATTCTTTCTAATATATGATAATTATTTTTTATAGAAAATATAAGAACAAAAGGCGAATTAATCATTCTGTGTTCTGCCTATTACCCATTTAGTTTACATTATTTGCCCCCAAGCACAGGGCTTGCTTCTTCCTTTATCTGAAGCCAAACTTAGTTACAATGGCTTATTTGTTGATCATAATTAAACTCAAACAATTGTTCATTCTTGGACTTGGCTACATCCTGAGTTTTTAGTGCTACTCATTATTGTCCTTCCTTGATAAACTACCTCTTTTTCTAATTTTTCATAAGTCCTTTGAAATGTATATATGACATGTAATAGCAGTATATTTTTTTTCTTTGTGATGGTCATACTGCTTTTTTAAATAGTATTTTTGAAACTTTGTTATTAAAAACAGCTTTAAGTGCTTTGGAGAAAATGACCGTTTTTTGGCATTCCTTTCTGTCTCAGGTGGTGCTCATAGCTGCCTGTCAAATGTAATATTTTACTCATTTATTTAAAATATTTGTTTTTATTTATGCATACAAGAACTGGCCTCAGAGGTGTGGGTATGAGAAAATTCACCAGAAATCTGATTACTGAAATACACTGCTGAGGGGAGCAAAGTGAGACAGAGAGGTCTGCTGTGCCATATGTGGGTTAGCTCTCTGGCTGGCGATTGAACTCCTGTCTCAATAGCTGATAATAGCTTGATAGTGCTGAGATTAACCCCTGCACCACCAAGGAGGCCTTCGATATAAATATATTATAAAATAAATTATATTAAATCAGAGCAGGAATAAATCTTAGACATTTTGAAAGACATTATAGTTACCAGAGGAAGAGTAGAGTAGATTGGGGATTAGAGGTTAGGGAAGAGGAGTGATAGGGTAGACGATAGTGGAATTAGCACTATAAGTTTGTTAGTAGATAAGGTGAAGCTTAGAGATGAAGATATACTCCCCATAACAATATAATTGTACTAAATTAAAAAATTGCTAGTGTTTGTCTCTCTGCAATTATTTCTCATTTGCAAAAGGGAGATACTTTTATTTTTAGGTCCAGTGCTTTTACTGAGTAAGGAATAACCTGATTTCATGTACCCCAACAGCAATTAACTGTGTATTTGGTGTATGATATTATGAGTGAGAGCTGTGTGAAGAGGACAAGAAATTAGACTTGTCCTGCACAGGTGCTGGACTTGTCCTGCACAGGTGCAGTTGGGGGAGTGGAAGAGGACAGGATGAGTAAACCTAATCAGCTGACACCAGGAGGCTGCTGACTCTAGGAGTCCAGACAGGACTTGGTGTGGCTAGTTTCAGCAGGGGAGCTAAGTTGGGCTGCTGGCAGGACTGGTCCAAGCAGATGGCTCTTTGTAGGGAAGGCAAGAAAGAAAGTGACTGCCTTCCTTCAGGCTGTTTTCATGGTTTTAGTTTCTCAGCTGGAAATGAATTTCTCTGCTTAGTTCAGTATAAAGGGTATAGGAGGACTAGCACCCACCAGACTGGCTGCTTTTACAAGGGGCTTGTTTTCCACTGAAGAAGAAAGGCAAGAGTGTGAGGGAGATCTGGGAAAATGACCCTGGGTGCTGCCATCACTGGATTGAATTTTAGTGTAGACTATCCATATGAACAGTGGGTATTTTACTTGCCTTGATTTTGTTTCCTTGGTCTGTATGATCAGTATGTCAAGATGTGGCTGCCTAAAGATCTGTCCAGTGAGTCAGGGAATCTCTTAAAGACTTCACTCTGGCCTCTGAGGAGCTCAGAGACCCAGTATTAGGAGAAGCTTTACTTTTTATCGCATAGTGCAGTAGGATGCAATGCCAAGAGTCCTATTTGTCTGTCCATTCCTCACTAGTGATCGCTCCAAAGGCCACATTTCTGGGACAGATCTGAATAGAGAATTTTGCAAGTGGAACTTGGTATTATGGAAAATATCTGACATGAGTAACTAAGTCTGCAGAAGTAGATGTGGTGTGGTAGAAGGGTCTGGGTGTCAGCTGAAAGTTGTCCATAATTGGTGAGGAGGTATCACTGAGTGGTAGGTGGCTGGCTGGGGGGTGGGGGGGGAACCCCAGGAAAGAGTTTGTGTCTCTGGGTAGCAGATGAGAGGTTTAGAGTTGTAACCTGCTTTATCTTCTTGGCACTGAAGAAGCAGACCTGGTAGCTTCCCACTGACCTGTGCCATTAGGAATGGGTGCACCCCTCTTCTGTGCACCCATCTGGCTCAACCCAGGTCCCTGCAGCAGGTGTTGAGAACCCAGTTGCCCTTGTTGCATTCCCAAGTGGGCGGGGCATCGGCCTCAGCATAGAGCAAGCCTGGGAACTGCCTCTTGCGCTCCTGTAACTGGCAGGGCTGGGGTCAGCTTCCCTGGAGTTTTTTTTTTTTTTTTTTTCCCTTAAAGTAGCTTAGAGAATTAACAGATATTAAAGGAATTAAGTTCTTCAAAATTGATATTTCCTTCAAAGTAAATGTAGAAACTTTACTGCCTAACCCAATATCCAGTACCCAGGCACATTCAAACATTTGCTGAGCTAATAAAATGCAATGTAAAATATACTTTTATAGTGAACCTTCTGTAGTTAATACTCAAAATTTGTACTTCCACTTAAAGATTCAAGTAAAGGCTATATATATACATTTCAGCATCTGTTTGCTCAAAGTCTGAACATGACTAAACCTGCTCATCATCCTCTCCCCTTCCTTGACGAATTTTTTTTCCTTTCAGGCTCTGACTCAAATGCACCTTCTCTGTAAAATCTTCTGAGTCAAATTTGTTGTTCTTCTCTGTACTTCCACAGTGAATGAGTCATAGTTCACACCTCTCGCTATAAATTGAGAACAGGATTTTTACTTTAATATATTTAGATGACAGTGTTCTCTGCCACTTTGCTCACCTCTCTCCACCAACCAAGGGCAAGGTTTGCCCATTCATCTTGACAGCAACTGCAGGATCTAGTACAGTGTCTGGCATGTAAGAAATAAGAAACACTTGAATGAAGGGAACTGAAAACAAGAGTGGAAAGTCCTTTGACTCCTTTGTGTATACTGTATGCCTACTTGTGTTTTTTAAATTAGAAATGGTATTCCCCACAGATGATTTTTAAATTTCTGGTTAGTGGGTCCTCCCTGGTAGGTTGATGGCATAGCAGGTTAAGCACAGCACTAAGAAGCTAAAGCCACTTCAGCATAAGTTCTATCCTTGTCCCAGAAGTGACCTACGTGGTGCGGTAGTCCTATCCTGACCCACTAGCTGCTCCTTCAGCAGTGTACATTGTCGATCTGCCTGTCCTTCTCACCAATCTGTCTCTGGTGAATCCTCTCACCACCCCTGCACTTCTGGCCTATACCCCAGTTCTGTATGCAGAAATAAATAAATCTTAAAAAAAAAGGTTTTAAAAAATTTCTGGTTGGCAAAAATCCATTTTTATTGCTTGGGCTAGGGGCCAATATAAAGAAAATAGATGTGGGCAGTTGCCTGCTGTTGGTAATTATAAAATCTTAGTCTATTCCGAACTATATGGAGAAAGTCCACCTTTGCTTCAGTTATCTGAGCTGACAATCTCTAACGCCTATTCCAAACCCATGAAAATCCGCACCTCCAGATTTCATTTAATTCTGCATGACCTATAGCTACAAAAATTGAACCCCCACAGAATCTCATCTTCAATTTTAGCTAACTCTAATTCTTTAACTTTTATACAATGCTTTTTGAATGACTGTTAGCATGTCAGGTATCTAAGTTTCACGAAAAATAAATTAAAATTAGCTCGATAGTTAGTGAGAGGGTGATGTCTACTGAAGAAAGAAACCCTTTTCCTTCGTAGGGAACTGAGACTCTTAAGAGAAGCAGAGATCTCTATGGTGCACAGGCACGTGGTAATTCTAACGAGAGCCCTGACAAAAAGGGACCTGAGATTTAAAGACTGAAGGAAGAACATGACTTGAATGTTGTGATTTCAATTGTGCAAGTTTTTCAAGAGATGGAAACTTCCATTCATCTTGAGGCAAATTTCTCTTTGGCTTGAGGAAAAATGATCTAAATGGTTGTATTAGATATATATTAGTAGTGAGCCAGATCCTTTTCTGGAATGGAAGCATGAAAGCTGTGGATCCAAAGACTTAAATTTTTCTACATAATAATAAGAATGTCTTTATTCTGGGTGGAGTTATATCTTTTTCATTTATGAGGCCTTTGGAGAAATGGGTGTCGACTCCCCAAGTCTGGATGGCATTGTTTATTTTACTAGAGATGCCTAACTTTCCTGTTTAAACTATTTCATACAGGAGATAGGGAGTGCCAACTTTAGAATTGCAGGAAAGTTACAGATCTGTATATTTACCTCAGATGGATAAAATGTATAAAAATAAATGGGACTAGGCTAGATTTAATAATAATAAAAAAAACCTGGTCTGCTTTTTTCTGACACATAGTAGTGCTCAAACACAGACTTTGGGAAATGCACCCACTGGATATTTTGCTTTTATGTGTTCATCACACTGACCATAGGAACGAATGTGACCCATAAGTGGAAGAGGGCTGGAGTTTCCTCAGAGAAAATGAAAAGGAAAATAGGATAGGGAGACAGCCTGAGAGTAGAGAGAGAAATGTTTTCTCTTGGGGCTTCTGGCGCCAGGACTTTCAGTACAGGATACTGGCTGGAGGTCACTCACAAAAGGAGACTATAAGTAGACCATGCTAGACAGCCCAAGCCTGGGGGATAAGCAGGAAGGCCCCTCTGGTGCTAATATAGTACTTAGTCTGGGGAATCTGACAGCATTCAGAATTAAGAACCATATTTATCAATTTTATAACTGTTTTCTTTTATCCTTAACCATTTTGTAAAACTTGTTAGCCTGTTAAATGTTTTAGCCTGGCTCTTGTCATGATCTGGGAAATTACAAAAAGAGGCTGTGTCTACCTTTGGAAACACTTACTAAAAGGAAGAATAACTTCCCTTTGAGGTGCGCAGAGCTGTGGTGGCTTCGTTCATAGGGTTGAAGGAGATAAGAGGGAAAATGAGGGAGCAGTGACAGGCAGTCTAGAACCACAGGGGTAATTGGGACAGGACCGGTTTAAAGATATGGTGAGTATCTGGGTTCTGCAAAGACCTACTTGTGGAGAAAAGCCTCATAAAAAATGCAACTTCCTGATACCAGGTAAGATGAAAGTTTCAATTACAGTAATTTGACATTACAAGGTAACCCTGTCGTCATTTTTAATCATAGCCTGGTCAAGTCCTTAGTCAGGGTATGTGCATCTGGAATGCACTATAAAATATCCTTGTATCCTAGTAACCTGTTTAATATAGGCTGTGGAATACAGAAGTAGATACAAACAGCGTTCGCTACTGAATCTGTGGCAATCAGGTTGCCCATATACTGCTTATCCACTGATTAATAATTGTATATTATACACCAGTATACACTAAGATGTACAGTAGAAATCAAAACAAACCCACTGAAATGTATGCGGTATACACTGCTCTTCAGTGTTCAAGGTAGCATTGAGATGATCACCTGCTCACCTCATTGAACCAAAATGACTTGAGTCTAGATTAGTGTAGCATCTGCTGTCACTTTGTTAGGGTCCCTACCCTCCATCAAGATGATCTGAGAAGCCAGGAGAGTGTACCCTGTCTCCTGGAAGGTCAGTTGGATTTCACGTCAGGCTAGCATAAGCCCTGGTATCCAAATATCTGTTTCTATTTCTTGATACCTCAAGGTGTTGCTATTGACCATTGTCCTGTCCCCCCCTCCCCCACCACTATCATGGTGTATTTGTTCTGCCATCATATGAAACTAATACAGTTCTTTGCACAGGCCATCAGTGTAACTTGGTGGGGAGTAACTTCATGAGAGACTATTCTCTTGATTCCAAGAACAAGAGAGAATGGCCCTTGCTGGGCCTCTACAGGGTAAATGAGTTAAAAACTAGGCTTTTTACATCCTCCCACCATTAGCATCTATGACCAGCACCTGAGATATTGCACGCACAACTGCAATGATGAACACCTGGATTCAGAGGGCAGGGAGCCTCCTCATAGGTAAATGGGGACATCTGTGTCCAGGGGGAAGGGGATAAAAGAACATCAGAACATCATCATTTGGGGGCAGTAGGATGGAGAGAAGAGACAGCCAGAGAAATATTGAAAGAGAAAGATGTTCTGTGCCTCCATTCAGCATTAAGGGACTATAAAAATCTACCAAAGTCTCCAAAATTATCTTTCCCTCTGTGAGAAAATGACAATGAACCTATTTGGCCTGTGATTGTTGCAAAACAGCCTCCCAGCTACGGTGTTATCACACTCAGCCATTCTCTTTCAAGATCCTCCATCAATCTTTTGATACCACTCTCAAAATAGGTCTAGTGTCAGCCTTCACAGGTGTTGCCAAAGGTCAGTCCACTTTGCTTTTAAGTCATACATTTACAAACATGCTATTTTCTGTTTTCTTTCAGACAACAGATTTTCATGTCTTCAGCTACAATGACAACCCAAGTAGTCCTTCGGGCCACCACTCATGGCAGTGGTTTTCTGTTGACCTTTAGACACCAAAGGTGCTTCCTTGGCAATAGGATCTAGATAGAAAGTTTGTCCTGGACTTTTCACTGAACAGCTAGACTTTACCTAGACTTTTCACTGAACAGCTATCATTAACTCTTTTGACCTGGCATTCCTTAAAAGGTTCAGCAACCTCCCAAATTAATCTTAAAGTCCTCAAATTTGATTCTAAAACAATGACTCAGATTCAAACAATGACTCAGACTTTTCTTCTGGAGATTCTGAACCAGTGGGCTTTAGGTTGGACTTAGGAATCTCCGTTTTCCTAAGACTTCTCATGACAAAGAAATTTATGTAAGAGGGAAAATCTAACTTAATAAGGATTCATCATGGGGTTTAAACAACAGTGAACATTAGAATCACCTGGGAAGATTTTGATCCCAAGAAGATGTCTTGGGTATATAGTTGTTTTTGTTTTGTTTTATTTATTTACTTTTTTAATCTTCTTATTCGGAAAAAAAAATCAAACTTATAGAAAAGTTGCTAGAATTTCTGGCTCCTTTTTCTGTTAGTTATTTACAAGGTGCACTGGCTTTCTCAAATACTTTAGTATTTGAGATATCAAATACTAAGGTACAAGGATATCTCACATAAAACCAAAGAAATCCCATCAAAATAAGGAAGACTAACAGAAATATGCCACTACTCTACTCTCAGACCTCACTCAAGTTTTGCAAGTTGTTCCTCAATGTCCTTTAAATAAAATGAGAGTACAGAATCTTATGTAGTATTTAGTCTTATTTTGAAAATTTCTTCAGACTTGCCTTGATTTTTATGACCTTGACCTTTTAAAGTTAAATACCATTTGTTTTGTAGAATAACTCTTAATTGGGTTATCTAAGGCTTCTCATGATTAGATTTTGATTATATAACTCTGGAAGGAACATCATAAACAGAGCTGTGTTCTTCTCCTCACTTAACTTTGATGCTCAAATTGTCCCTATGATGGCCAGGGAGCATTCCTTCCAGCTGGTTCTTATGCTCTTTAGGCATGTCCCTATTATTTTGATTCTCTATTGTGCTTTTTGGTACAGGGTGTCCAAATTTAACTTCTAGTTTTATAGCCCTAGTACTAGAAGTATTAGTGGGAAAGGATGTCCTGAACAAACTGATACAGGTTTTGTGGACTGAAGCCCCTAGTCCAGTCATTGAAACTACAACTCCCAGAAATACCAAAGAGAGGACTACAAGGACCCAAGGGCAGAGCTAAGCAAACATTTTGAGACTTTTGGGGTATATAAAAAAGCCATTTGTGCTAAGGCTTACTCTCAGTATCTCTTCCTTGGACTCATGACTGGTGACTGGTGGCTTGGCTCTTGATGAGCTTTCATTGTATTATTGGGATTCCACGTCAGCAGAACTGGTAGGACACACAAACTAACTTGTATCTCTCTCTCTTTCCCTGAGTTGTTTCTTTCCTTTCCCCTTTGTAAATAAACACATTATTGACCTTTTTGTTTGTGTCTGCAGTACAATTGAATCTTAAGTATGCAGGTGAGAACCCACAGACAGGCAACCCAGTTCACATTGGGTTGCCCTATAACAAAAGCAGCCAATTGTCAAAAGAATTCTAGTTCCTTTTAGTGAATAATGGTCAGTAGAAATCAAGATATATTCCTTGATACTGGGGTACTCCTGCTCGAATGTCCTTCAATTGGATGAAATGTTCCAGTTAGAGAGAGGATTAAGTAAGGATAGATATACACATTCATATATGAACATATACAGTTCAACTAATCATTGAACTGGATTTTAAAGATGAATGGGAGTCACCAGAATAGGAAGAGAGAAATTCGTAGCAGCAGAAACTGCTTGTTAAGGTAGGCACTGGTATAAAAGCTAAACTTAGACTTAAACATGAAAACTTCCCATGAACAGAATCAGTTGGGTTGGGATATGAGTTGGCTGATTAGTCAACATGGTGCTATATGTTGATACATTAAAATTCCTAATAAGAGTTTTGAGGGCAATGTAAACAAAGACATAATGCTACCTCATTTATTTGCTTAAAAATAAATATACACTAATATTAAAATTTTTAATGTTTCATCTCTCAGAAATAAGGATTTTATTTTCCTTGTGACTTTCTATGCATATACCAAGTATTCAAACACTATAAAACAATCATCTCTCCTTACTTTCTTCTAATTACACTTCCCAGAAGTAAGCTTTGTATCTTGTTGGGATATGCACTACTTTTTAAAGATTCATTTGCAAATTCAATTACAGCCCCCTCCTCCATATGTATATGTTGTGTTTTCTTTTTTATAAGTGGGATGATGGATTTCGTGTGTTATCATACTTCAAAGCCCTAAGGACACCATACTTGTTACAGGTAGGGAGAGGGCCACCCCAAACCCCAAACCATCAAGCTCTAAATAGGTTCTACTATCCCCTGCATCAAGAAAAAACATAGTCTAGTGAGTACAACCTTTAATAGAAAGGAATTTAATGCAATTAGCATACAACAAAGACAAGGAAAAAATATATAGTTTCCAAATAAGACACCCAAAGTTACCCATCCCCTCATGAGTAAACATGGAGGCCAAACTGGATTAACCCAAAGCAGGGCCACTGAGGCCAGAAAGCCTGCCACAAGTTTAAGGCACATTCCAGCGGAGACCAATAAGGAATAGGCAGAAAGAACCCAGTGCCTCTGGGGCAGACGAAGCAAAATCAAGATAAAAGCTGTCATTGTTAACCTACCCACAGGTCTCTCACCAACATCTATTTCACCAGTCTATCTATTGCACAAGTGTATCTTCTTCACCTGTCTCTCTGCTCCATGTGGCTTCTCCAGGTCTCCTAGCCCTCTATTATTCTTCCTCCTTTCGCCAGTCTCCTCTTCAGCTGCTCTGCTCCCTCATCAGCGCCATCATTTGTGGGGTGGGGCAGGGAACCTGGACCCTCCTCTTTTCTATGGGACCACTCTGGTATAGAAGGAGAGTGATAATTGCAGGTATCTTTTCTCAGGGCCCTTCAATCTCATTTGTATTGTAGCCACTGCAAACATTTCATAGGCACTAGGAATTGAGCCACGTTAAAGACAGAGGTGCATGAATAAGACCCCCTTGGGACAGCTGATCCTTTGGCACTCTTTTATATCTTTAGCAAAGCAAAACCAAGCTGAAGAGAAACAGATGGAAGAGGAAAAGCAGTATATGGGCCTCTTGGGGCTGTGTCTGTAGGCTTAGATATACTTATATTTTTGGGCTCTCCACTGCTTTGCCTCTTGTAGCCAGAGGGATGGAGTTTGAAGCATGTAAGTTCTGGAAAAAATGCAACTGAACAAGGTCTAATCCTCAGTGATTGGAAGAGAAACGTACAATGAGAGCCAACTGGGACTTAACTCAAAGGCATTTTGAAAGTTTGCTTCAGTAAGTTAGAATTGCAGCCTTTTGCCCCAAATTTCTCCACAAATATTCTATAGACATTTTTTTAAGTCCCAGAGCCCTTAACTTATGTTATTTAAGGCAATTTTATGTGCCTAATTACACAGATTGTTTGCTAACTTTTGAGCAAGAAATGATCTCAAAATACCCTTGTGTCTACTGATATTTCAAGGTAAGAGAATGCCCTGGAATGCTTCCCATTTTCCAAATGTAATATTTTCCAAAATAAATGTTGGAGTAACTGCATGGTTGATACCATGTGAACATTTTAATTCATACAATAATATTCTGGAGTTTATAGAAGCTTGGCCTTTTTCCAGGAGGTTTGGAAGCCCAAAAGTTGAACGTTTCTTCTCAGTGGGAGAAAGGATGGAGGCTGTGAATCAGAATTGATAAATTGGAAGGGAGGTCACCAACTGAATGGAGTTAAGTAGGGAAAAGTACATGCAATCTTCTGTGGGAGGAGAGCCAGTTGCACAGAGGCAAAGGACTGGTTACCATTACAGGCTTCACAATTAGGGCCTGGGAGGAGAATTGAATGGGGAAGTTAACAACCCCTTGTTTTTCTCTCTCTTCTAGATGATGGGTTGGTGTAATGAGATCCAGGTGCAGCCCTAGGATATCTGAGGTATCCTTGCCTGTTCGGTTCCCCTACCTTCCACCCTCCATGCTGGTAAATCATAGGCTTCCTCTCCCAATTAACTTATCTTGATGACTGGATCGCACTCATCAAATGACATCACACTGTCAAGATGACCTATTTCCTTGTCCTTTTCCCCTGATCTGAGATTCATTTTTTTAAAAAAAGATTTATTTATTTATGCATACAGAAGTGGGGTACAGGCCAGAGGTACAGGGGCAGTGAGAGGATTCACCAGAGACAGAGTGGGGAACAGAACAGGCAGATTGATGAAGTACACTGCTGAGGGGAGCAGCAGGCAGGTCAGGTCAGGGGAGCTGTGGCATGTGGGTTACCTCCCTGCCTGGGGATGGCACTTGTGTAGAAGTGGCTCTGGCTAGCTTTGTAGTGCTGCACTTCAACCTATCGTGCCACCAAGGAGGGCCCTGGCCTAAGATTCTTGAAACAATAAATATATGCTGAATGTTGAATTGAATGAGCCTCCTGGATGGAAATAATCCCCTCTTATCTGAGCTCTCTTGGTGCTGTTCAATTGCCTCACCTGTATTTTTCATATTCTAGCTTGTACTATAACTTCTGTACATTTAGCTCCCCTATTTGACTGAATTCTTCTGCAATTAGAGATGAGAAAATGCATGTAAAGTATTAGTGCCTTTTCGGCAGAGTAAATGATTGCTATTACTATTTGTATAATGAGATGCCTGGAGGAGCTAAATATATATTTCATTTTAAAAAGACAAGCTTCAGAGAACCATCTTGAAGCAGTTCTTGGCTTTGCAAGAGTACTTGAGTGATGCTTCTTAATTATGCAACTCTAGGACACCCACTGCCTTGGAAGTAGGATGGGTGTTGAATCTAGGGAGGGCAGTTTATGCTGACTTGTTCAAGCTGAGGGAGCATCATTCATATTGCAGTGTATTATATTGAATGTATATCCTCTTCAAAGAAGTGCTGTAAGAGATATTCCTTCTGAATACAAGAACGCAGCCCTAAGAAGAAAGAAAGGGGACTCTTACCCTTTCTCCTTGAGGCTCAAGTTTTAGGGACTTTAAATGGATTGATAAGGTGACAATGAAATGAAGGGTCTCAGAGAGGCACTCAGTATGGAGAAGGATTATCTACAGAGGAATAGCCCCACAGAGCTTTCTGACAGAGGATGCCATTGAGAAATAACACTGGACACACTGTATGTGAACCAAGTGAGTTGAGGAGTTGGGCCTTGAAGGTCAACCTGGTGCATCATGTGCCGTGGGATAAGGACTGACAGCATTTTAGCAATAGACAAACCCAGGAGAATGGGAAGGTGTTGAGGGAGGCAACAAAAAATATGTAACTGGAAGCTGAACCCTGTCAATTAGAGGCTCTTCAACACCATGACTCCTAGCCTCTAGGTGTGTGGATTTTACTAGCCTTTCTTGCTCCCAGAAACAGGGACATATCCCTGAGATAAAATGTATTGCTCAGGCCATCTGAATGGGACATGTAAACTTCTAGGTAAACACTTAAGATTTGGGGGCAGATTAAAAGACTATTTATCTTGCTTCCATCTGAGACAAAGCTAATGTAAATTCCCTTGGTCATTAAATCACCTATTAATATGGAGTGGACTGCCTTTTTCTTCAGTCTCTCCTTGTCTCCATGTCTCTCTCACCTCCAAGTACCAGTGGTAAGTTTCAGGTTATACCTGGGTGTGACCAAATGGAAGGATCAGCAGTAACCAACTATAGCAGAAATAAGACAATGTAGCTTTTGAATTGATCAACTTACCAATTTTCTTTCAACCTGGCTTTTGCAAGTGGGTTATAATGCTTTGAACTGAAGAGATGTCTTAAAGAATTCAGGGCAGGGATATACTGGGCCTCCTGCTAATGAAAGCATGTAAGGTAGAGCATTTAACTGAAGAAATTAAAGGGATGTGATTATATTTGGATTCAGGGTGGTAAATGAGTTTATAATTGTTTTATCTTCTTAATCATCATCATTAACCAGCTTTATACACGCAAGCATCTGGCACACAGCTACAATATGATGAGTGATCCATGACACCCAGGTATCTCAGGAAGTACACTTTCATAATAATGTGTATTTTAGGTCTTGCCAGATTGAGTCCAGAGTGAGTCCAGAGTCCTTGTATGAAACAGATATTCTTGTTGCCAACTCGAGGATAGACTTAACACCTTCAGGGGCACTATAACCAAAACACCCTCTGGATTCCCTTCAGCACAAGTCAGAAACACCCAGGTCGAATTAATGTTCTTTCTCTCAGCATCTCAACTGTTTTGTTGTTGTTGTTTTTTCCCCTTGAGGGTCTAGAAAGTTGGGACTGGTGGCTTAGTTCTATTTCAAGTTCACTGTCCTGGACAGTATATGCTCCATGCTCAGTACATGTTAATGAGTGACCAACTAGCTGGATGGACTACAAAGTTTTGATAGCAAAAGAATTGGAATACTTCATTAAAAATGGATTATGGACATGAGATCAAAGTGAAAGTTCATGGAAATTAGCTTTCTGTGATTGTGTGCGTGTGTAATTTACATTACTGAAAAATAAATCTATCATTTTAGAACAAATACTTCATTTATAATTTTATATCCAGATAAATAAGAGTAAGTTGTGGTTCTGCATTCTCTTGCAGCCCCAGGATGCTGGTCAAGCTATTAAACTTTGGGTCAGCATTAAGTTTGAAGCATTTTTAAAGTTTTTATTGAGGTAATACTACAGCACTGTATGAGAGTCAGTTATAGGATCAAATTCTTCAGATGTATGTTAATACACCATATTCACCACCAAGGACACTCATAGTGCTCTACCATGTTTCATTGGGCCACCTCCATACTTTGCTCTCTACTCTCCTTTTACCACTACGGTAGCTAATTCTACAGATAGAGTTGTAGGGTTTGCCATTTCTTGGCTTTGACTAAATATTTATTTATATTTGTTATTTCTAAATATAGGTCAAATGATGTGGCATTTGTCTTTTTTCTGTCTGAGCTATTGAGATTAATTTTATCACTTCTAGGTCTGTTCATATTGTTGCAAATGATGAGATTTCATCTTTTTTTGAGTACTAAGTAATATTCTATTGTGTACATACCACATCTTTTTAACCCACTTGTCTGTCCTTCCATACTTTGGTTGCTTCTATAGCATGCTGCAATAGACATAAGTCATATATTCCTTCTAATTATTGCTTTTTTAAAAAATCCATTGGGTAGATAACTAGGAGTGGAATTGCTGGATCATATGGTAGATTTCTTTCTTTCTTTATTTATGCATACAGAACTGGGGTACAGGGTACAGGTGCAGGGGCAGTGAGAGGATTCACCAGAGACAGAGTGGGGAGCAGAACAGGCAGATCAACAAAGTATACTGCTAAAGGGAACAGCAGGCGGGTCAGGAGAAGTATGCCACGCATGTGGGTCATCTCCAGGGCTGGGGATCGAACTCATGCTGAAGTGGCTTTAGCTTCTTAGTGCTGTGCTTTTCCTGTTGCACTACCAGGGCCTGGCAGATTTATTTTTAATATTTTTGAGAGAACTTTATTCTGTTTTCCATAAGGGCTGTGCCAGTCTACATTCCCACTAACAGTGTATAGGATTCCTTTCTCTCTATATCCTTACCAAACTTTTGTTTCTGTTTTTCTTTTTTCTTTTGGATATGTTTCATTCTTTCAAGAATGATTTGCATTTCCATGATATTTGTAGATGAGCATTTTTTCATGTGCCTGTAGGCCATTTGTCTGTCTACTCTGTGGAAGTACATATTTAGCTCTTCTATTCATTTTTTTGATCAGGGTCTTTGTTTTCATTTTGTTGAGTTGTATGACTTTTTTGTAGCTATTGGATATCAATCAGTTTCATATGTGTGGTGTACAAGTATTTCCTCCAAATCAGTAGGGTATCCTTTTGTTTCAAAGAATCTTTCATTCATTTTACAGAAGCTTTTTAGTTTGATGTCGTGAGTGACTGGCAGGCAGGGTTATATTATCGATTTTTCTCTAGCTAGTGGATATGAATTTATAAAAGCATCACTGAGTGAATATTGTGGAGTGTTTTGCTTGTTTATGGCTGTCCTGTTTTCCCAAAACTATTTGTTGGGAAGCTAAATTCCCTTTCTTCAGTATACACTCTTAGCTCTTTTGTTGTAGAGTAACTGTTGATATATGTGTGGGTTTATCCCTGAACTTCAATTTTTTTTCAATGTGCCAGTTTTTTTTTTTTTACAAATGAAATTCATTTGATACAGTTATCATGGATGTAGGTTAATAACAATAGCAAGCACTTTTGAGGAACTAAACTTTGATTACGGTCTATGTGTAATTATCTATATATACATAGACAAATTTATTCACATGATTGGTAGTTGGAAAGTCAGATCATGCCTATTGTTGCAGCCCTGGAGATCTTCAAGATAGTGATCCAGGCCTACTCCCTTCCATTGACACTGGAGTTGAAGCTGTTGCCACATTTCCTTAATATGAATAAAGGCAAAAAGAATTGATGGCCTGGATTATAAAACTGTTATTGATTGACTTCTGCTACCTAAAAACTATGGAAACAGATTTTGATTCCATGCAGAAAAGAAGTTTCTCCCAACAGGACAGAATCCAGACCACAGAATCCAGACCAGTAAACTCAGTTTCCCACCTATGAACACAACTGACACCTGATTTGGTGGCACCATGGAAGGTAGTGCACAGTCTGGAAAAGTCTGCCCAAGGCCCACAGAACCCCCACCCCCTACCCCTACCAGCCACAAACCAGTGAGCATTCCTGAACCTGGGTGTAGCAGCCAGCACTATGGAAAAGTGGTATACATCCCAGACAATTCTTCCCATAGCCTTGCCCAACATCAGTGACCCTTAGTCAAATGTTGGTGAGAGCCCCTGAACTCAGGCCCTGCTGCTAGTGATACAGAAGTAGGCATACTCCTTAGACAAAGCTGCCAATGCTCCCTTCCTGCACCAATAATTGCACCCCTCACAGATCATCATGGGGGATGGAGCCACACTCAGCAAAAGTCCCATTGTTATGCAACTGTCCCAGGTCAGGTAGGTTCATTGTAGATGAAAAAAGTTGTGAGTTCTTGTAGATGAAAAAAATTTTGGAGACTTTGGCATCATTTTACAGGTCTTTAATGCTGAATCAAGGGCTATACCAGTCAGCACAGAGATAACAACTGAGCCCACTAGCCTCAAAATAATGCCACTTTTCTTGCTTGCTTCTGGGCACGGGTGTCCATATTTACATATGTGCATGTCCCATGCTCTCTGGACTCAGGTATCCATATAATAGGTATGCATGCCCCCTGCCTATGCCTCTTGTCACTGGGCATTCACAAACAAGGAGGAATGCAAGACCATAGATGCTGGCCATAGAGGCCAGTGACAGAAAGGCACAAGAAAGGGTGAGTCACTCCATTTTCCCTACATCTATCCAGAACATTGTGGCCCTGAACACAAGCTATGGGGAGACAGAAAAATACAAGAAACAGCCACACTAGTCCTAAGAGGAAAGCTACACAATAGAAAAAGAACAAATCTCCAGAACCCAATCACAAGGACATGGAAGATCTGTTCCTCCTACCAGATACAACATTCAAGCTTGCCATTATCAAGAAATCTGAAAATACAGAAAAACATGGGAAAATACATTGAAAACATTCAAGAGAATTCAGAAAAACAAATAAATGTTCTGAGAGGCAAAATCAACAAATATAAGACAGAAAATTAATTATAAGCTAATTAAGATAATAGTGGAGTTATAGGATGTAAAAAGATTCATAGAGCAGATGAAAAATATTGTAGAAAATATAGAAAGTAGAATAAACCAAATGGAAGTGCAGATCAATGAATTTCAAGATGCAAGTACACAAAGAAGGAAAGTAGATGTAAAATAAATAAATAGGCCCTCCCTGGTGGCACAGCGGGTTAAAGCACTGCACTAAGAAGCTTAAGCCACTTCCGCATGAGTTCGATTCCGGCCTGCCCCAGAGGTGACCGCATGGTGTGGAAGACATCTCCTGACCCACCCGCTGCTCCCTTCAGCAGTGTACTTCATTGGTCTGCCTGTTCTGCTCCCCACTCTGTCCCTGCTGAATCCTCTCACCCTCTGCATCTCTGGCTTGTACCCCAGTTCTGTATGAATAAATAAATCTTTAAATAAATAAATAATACATTAATGCATTAATGGACAATTTGAGAACTATCTGACTACATGAGGAGTGGTAGTTTTAAGAATAATGGGAATTTCAAAAAGGAAAAGGAACAGGGAACATGTTTAATGAAAAAATGTAAAAATATTCCCAAACATTGAGAAGAAAGAAATATGCAAATCAAGGAAGCTAAAAAAAAAAAGCCCACTAGTTACCTTTAATTAAGCCCTACACCAAGACATATAATAATGGATTTTCAAAGTGTTCAAGGCAAAGCAAAAATACTGACTTTGGTGAGGAAGAAGAAGCAGATAATTTATAAAGGAAACACAATCAAGCTATCACCAGACATAACTGAAACAAAACTAAACAATATGGACAGAAAAGAAAGTAGCCATGTGATCAAAAAACTTGAAGAAAAATACTTCCAGCAAGGCTACTCTATCCTGCAAAACAATCCTTCATATATGAAGGAGAAATAAAAGCCTTCTCAGACAAACAGAATTTAAAAGAATTTGCAAAAACCAGATAATTCTCACAAAGAAATATTGGAAGGAGATCTGTTATCTAAATCAAATTGAGGAACTTAGACTATTTCCTTTTCCCTGGCCATTCTTAAGGAAAAACCAATAGTTAGGCTTACTAAGAAAAAAGAGAGAAAATTAAAATAAATAGAATCAGATTTATTTACTTTTTTCCTGATAAAGGAATTAAGCATCAGACTTTCATACACAAACAATTTCTCTAAAATATTCAACTACTTAGATGAGATGGACAAATTCTTAGAAGCAATACAATCATCTGAAGGTAAAAAGAAGAAATAGAAAACTTGAACAAACCAGTAAGAAGAAAGAAAATTGAAACAAATCAAAATTCTCCCCTAAAACTAAAGTCCAGCATAAGATGGCTTTACAAGTGAGTTCTACCAAACTCTGAAAAATGAAATAATAACTATCATGTTCAAAATCTTTCAAAATATCGAGAAAGAAAATTACCCAACACATTTTATTATGCGAGCATTACTCTAATACAAAACCAAAGACAATATACACACACACAACACCTAAAGGCCAATTTCCCAAATTAACACATTTGCAGAAATCCTTAATACAATCTTAGCAATGTTAACTAAAAAGTGTACAAAAAGTATTAAACATCATGAGCATGCTGTACTTATACCAGGTACACAAGCATGGTTGAACATCTGAAAACAATCAATGGAACTGATTGAACCAACAAAAGGAAAGATAAAAGCCATATAGTCAAATCAATATTTGCTATGAAAGCATTTTATAACATTCAATATCCATTTATAAGGAAAACCTCAAAAATGGGGATAAGCGGAAAATATAATAGCATAAGAGCCAAATGCGACAAAGCTAACATCAATTTCAATGGCAAAAAACTGAGATTCCCTGTTAATATCTGGGCTTCCCTGGTGGAGCAACGGTGTAAGTCTCAGCACTTGAAGATATGAGCAGCCACTGAATCAAGACTTTGGTCCCTGCCAGGCAGCTGACCTACATGGCACAGCAGACCTCTCCTGCTAGGCCCTCTGCTCCCGTCAGCAGTGTATTTCAGTCAGTCTGCCTGTTCTGTTCCCCGCTCTGTCTCTGGTGAATCTCTCACTTTCTATACTTATGGCCTATACCCTAGCTCTTGTATGAATAATAAATAATAAAATAAATCCCTAAAAAAAGAGTAAGAAAATGCCATCCATATTTTTTTCCTATAGTTACTTTTCATTTCTCATTAGTATTTTTATTCATCTTCCCCCCTATTTTTTACATCAGAAACAGCACAGATTTATCTATTTTTCTTAAAAAAAAGAGAAACTGTCTTACAATTAATTCATTCCATTATTTTCTTTTTTTAAATTATTTTTCTGATTTTATATTTAAAACTAATTTCCTGACTTTGTAGTTAGTTTCATTGCCTGGTTGAATGGGGATGCCTTTTGTTTGAACACTGAATTTAATGTATATATATATATATATATATATATATATTTTGAAGTGAATGTGTTAAGCCTGTACATTTTTCCTTTGATATAATTTTTACTAAATTATGAGTTCTTATACATAAACTCTTCAGTTTTGTTTTTCATTGAAATATACTGTGATTTAAATTACAAAAAAGTACTAAATATTTCAGAGTAAATATAAGCTATTATATTAATAACTTAATAACACACACTTAATACTTAATAACACACACACACAATCCCAAAATAAGTAACTTTCCCAGAGAATAAAAAGAAGAATGCTCCTTTTGTACTTCAATAAAGCAGAAATGTTCATATTAGAAATTGTCTTGAAATGTCTGAACTAAATCTAGGAACCTCCATTCTTAATTTAAGGACCAATTGCAACACAGAGATCATTGCCTTATAATCTCAATACAATTCTAATGGTTTATATGCCTACTCTTATTGCAGTACCATACTGTTTTAATTCTTATAGTGTATAAGAATTTATATTTTTATAACCTTTTGTGTCTTTATATGAATTTCAGTAATTTTTTTTTCTATTTCTTTAAAGAATGCTATTGATTGCTTTCATCGGGATTTTATTGAATATGTCTCAGGAAAAGACATCTTTGGGAAAGATGACTATTTTAAAAATATTAATTCTTCTAATCCATGAGCATGGAATACCTTTCCAATGTTATGTGAATCTTTTTAATTTCTTTTATGAACATTTTACAGTTTTCATTGTACAGGTTCTTCCCCTTTTTTAAATTCATTGGTATTTAATTATTTTATAGTGATTATAAATGGAATTGTTTTCTTGATGCTTTCTCTTCAAGTTTGCTGTGTGCATACAGAAAAGCAGCTGATATTTGTAAATTGATTTTGCAACTTACCACTTCACTATACTGACATCATTTTCAATTTGTTTTTATTAGTGGGTCTTTAAAATTTTCTTTATATATATCATGTTATCTACAAATAATGATAGTTTTACTTCTTTCCCAACTTGGATTACACCAACATCTTTCTCTTGTTTAATTGTTTGAGAAAGTATTTCCAATACTATGGTGGAAGATCTGTCTTATACCAGATCTTATAGGAAAAACTTTCAATATCTCACAATTACATTAGCTGTGGGTTTATGGTAAATGTTCTTTATTATGTTGCAGTATGTTCTATTTTATTCTCAGTTTCTTGTAGATTTTTATCATAACTGGATGTTGAATCTTATCAAAGTCATGTCAGCACCAGCTGACATGATCAGTTTGTTCTTTTCTTTTAACTGATATGATGAAATACATTGATCAATTTCCAGATGGTGAATCATTCTTGCATCTCTGCAATAAATTATACTTGATTATTATATCTGATCTTTTTTGATAATTTCTTAAATTTGGTTTGCTAAGAACTGGGGTATAAGCCAGAGGTGCAGGGGTGGTGAGAGGATTCACCAGAGACAAAGTGGGGAGCAGAACAGGTAGATCAAAGTACACTGCTGAGGGGAGCAGAGGGTGGGTCAGCAGAGGCCTACCACACCAGGTGGATCATCTGGGGCCAGGGATCAACCTCACACTAAAGCAGCTGTGGCCAGCTTGCAGCGCTGCATCCTAACCCATTCTGCCACCAGGGAGGGACCTGGTTTGCTAATATTTTGTTGATAATTTTTCATCTGTGTTCATCAAAGATATTGTTCTGTAGTTCTCTTGTGATATTTTTCCTTCTCTACTTTTGGTATTTCAGATTCTGAAATATTGCTTCTTAAATTTTTGGGAAGCATTTAAAGATTTGTTTGCATTTGCTCATAAAACTTATGATCCTGAAATTTTTTCTCCTTTTTTTTTGGTGGGAAAACTTCTTTTGATTACTGTTTCAAATTACTTGTTTGTAATTGGTTCATTCAAGTTTGCTATTTTTCTTAATTCAATTTCATAGTGCTGGATATTTTGAAGAATTTTTTCAGTTTTCTTGATAATTCAATTACTGGCATATAGTCATTTGCATTAATATCTATTTTGAAATGTATGTTGTTTCTGATTCTATTAATTATAAAACTTCTACTCTTTTTTAGAGATTCTAACCAGAGGTTTTTCTTTTTTTTACTTTTTTTCAAGGAACAAGATTTTGGTTGCATTGGTTATTTCTTCTCTGATTAGTAGTATTTGCATCTTTCTCTCAGATTTTGATTTTGTTTGTTCTTTGTTAGTTCCTTTAAGGTGAGAGCTAATATTAGTACTCTTAATGCTGCTTTTGTTGGTCCAGTAGGTTCTGTTAGATTTTGTTTCATTTTGTCTGTCTCCAGGTAGTCTTAAATTTCTTCTTTGTTTTCCCATTAATCTTATGGTTGTTCCATAGTGTGTTGTTCAATCTCCATATAGTAGGGGATTTTCCTGCTTTATTTTTGTGATTAATTTCTAGTTTGATACCATTGTGATCTGAGAAGACACCTAGTATGAATTCACTTTACATAAATTTATTAACTACAGTGTTGTGACACGTGTGCTCCAATCTGGAGAATGTTCAGTGCACTTAAGAATGTGTCCTCAGTGTTCTGGTTGTACATGTACTATAAATGTCTATTAAGTCCATGTAGTCTAATTCCTCACTTAATCCTCTTGTTTCTTTATTGAGTATCAGTGATGTTGAGCTCTTCATTGTGATAGTGGGATGTTGCAGTTTCCTACCACCATTTGTGTTGCTGCGAATGTGTGATTTCAGATGTAGTAATAATTGCCTTATATAGTCTGATGCACCTTTGTTTGGTGCATTGATATTAATTAAAGAGTGTTGTAACTTCCTGATTTACTATTCTATTAATCACTATATAATATTCATATTTATTTATTTGTACAATTTAAACTGTAAGTCTATTTACTATAAGTATGACTATCCCTTCCCATTTTTGAGGAGGAAGCTCCTATTTTCTTGTAGAATTATTTTCTAAACTTTTATATTTGGAACTCAGACATGTCTCCTGACTACAGCAGAAAATTATATTTTGGTTGAACACATCAATATATGCCTATGGATTGATGATTTCAGTCTACTTACATTAGGATAATTTTTGATATGTGAGGATACATTATAGCCATTTTGTCTCGTTTTTCTTTTTCTATTTCCTTGTTTAATTTTTTGTTGTTGTTGTTGGCTTTCTTCTCTTCAATTTAAATAAAAAAGTTCCTTTCAACATTTATTGTGTGGATTTCTAATATTTTCAAACTCCCTTACTGTGTGATTTCCTGGGAAGTCTTTTATTTTCCCCTCATATCTGAAGTCAAGTCTTGTAGCATGTAGTATTCTTGGCTGGGCATTTTTTACCTTTAACTATTTTGAACACACTGTTCCATTCTCTCTTTGTCTATAGTTTTTTCAAGAAGTCTTTTTTTTAATTATATACATATTTTCATAATTCATGTCCAATGTATGCTCTTAGCTCTCAGATGTATTCCCTATGAGATTTCCACCATCAATTCACCTGTGTCCCATCATTATATTTCCTTGTATTCTTCCCACCTCCATTTTGGTCCTCTTCCCCTGAAGAATGTCTCTGATTTATAGTTGCCTATTGATTTTGATTTTTAATTTATTATATTACTTTTGTTTCCCCCTGATGCCTTATTCACTTCCTCTACATTCCTCTTATAAGTGAACCCATCTGATATTTTCCTTTTCCTTTCTGGCTTATTTCACTGACCATAGTCCCTCCCAGCTCCACCCATGTTGCTGTGAATGGTATGAGTTCATCTTTTTAAAGTGCTGAGTCATATTCTATTGTGTATATATACCACATATTCTTCATCCAGTAATCTATTTTGGGACATTTAGGTTTATTCCATAGGTTACCTATTGAAAAAAGTGCTGCAATAAACATAAGGGTGCAGGTGTCCTTTTGATTTAATGTTTGGGTATCCTTTGGGTAGAAACAGAACAAATATTAATGAAATTCATATGGAGCCACTAAAGATCTTGAATAGCTAAAGCACTCCTGACTAAAAAGAAGGGAAATGGAGACATGACACTCCCAGATTTCAAACTATACTAAAAATACATAATAATTAAGACAGTATGGTACAGGAACAAAAACAGTCACACAGATCAATGGAATCAAATAGAAAAACCTGAAATAAAGCCACACGTATAAGGACAATACTAATCTCTGACAAAGGAGCAAAGGATGGAACAAGAACAGTTTGTTCAATAAATAGTGCTGGGAAAACTGGATAGCTACATTCAAAATCTGAAGGTAGACTACTACCTCACAGCATGCACAAAAATAACTCAAAATGGATTAAAGAATTAGACCTAATATTTAATGTCCTCTGATGGAAGTTCTTTTATAGGTTAGCTGGTGCATTTTTTTCTGTAGCCACTTCCAATATTCTTTCTTTGTCTCATAGCTCTGGTAGTTTCATGACTCTGTGTCTCGGTATAAATTTCATCACCTTTAGTTAATCAGGTGTTCTTTTAGTTTCATGACCTTACCTCTATTATTTCTTTGAGTAAGTTCTCTGTTCCCATCTAATGTACATATTATTCATATGTTGCCTGTGCTAATGGAGTTGGATAGAATTTTTCTTAGTATTTCTCTTCTTCCATCTGGGTTCTTGTATATAATTTTCAAGGCCACTAACTTGATCCTGTTTGGTCTAGCCTGTTTCTATAGCTTTCTGGAGAATTTTTAAATCTCCTTCATTTATCTTTTTACTATCTGAAAACTCCCTTATTTTCTTGTTTAGATCTTCATTTTTTAAATTTCTGTGTATTAATTGTATTTCTCATGACACTCATTGTTTTTCTGAATTTTGCATCTCTTTGGTTAGTTTTTCTCTTATTTTCTCCATTTCTTTGAATCTACTTACCATTGAAATTTTGAACTCTATTTTCTAAAAGGATATGTTCTTCCATGCCTTTGTGGTTAGATTTTAGGGCATTCTCTCTTTGTGCAAGTTGGTGTATATTGTATATTTTTTTGTCTATTTTTTTGTTTTAGATCTTCTCCCCAGGAGACCTGTACTCACCTTCAGTAGCAAGTTTAGAGCTTCAATGGAAGCCTGAGGTAGCATGCTAGGGGTAAGTGGGTACCCTCCGTACTCCCCACACTGGTCACTAACAACTGTGATGCACTTTGTTTTGCAGGCTATATTCATTTAGGAAACTAGCAGTTTCTGGGTATTTATGCTGGGAACCAGCCCAGAGGTCACATGATGTTGCATGGAGTTGGTGGGTTGCTATACTGACTTTCCAAATCTAGTCCAGGAATTCTACACAGAGAGAGCTAGGATTGTACTTTCTGGCTGGACCTGGGACATACCAGAGATCATGTTAAGTCTAGTTATGTGTCTCTGCTGACTCTCAAGGTAGGTACAAACAATCTGGGATTTCCTTCCTCCACAGGCTGTGTTGAACAATTTTTTTAATAGCTTTTTAGCATATCTTTTAGTGTCTAGAAGTCTGCTTCTTGTGTATAAAAGGGGTTATAATTGCATAGCTCGTAAGATTAAATGAGAAATTATAGGTCAGGCACTGTTACTGACACAGGATAAGCACTAATTAAATCGTAGTTATCATCATCTATTATTCTTTCCTCCATTACCAAACTCCTCTCTGCTCTATTTTACTCATTGCATGTTCACACTTGCTTGCTATCCAGTACTCATATTTTACACACTCTGGTGTTTGTTTTTTTTTTTTTAAAGAAAGTATCCTATTACCAAGTTCAGTGATTTTTTCCATTATTTCTCTAGCTTCCTCTAAGGTATATTTTTCATTCTTCTTTTTACAATTTTCTTCTCGACATTTCTATGTAAATTCATTGTCCTGATTCTTTAAAGATGAATCTCAGCATCTTTGTTCTCAGCTTCCTGGCTGGCTGCTTCTTTTATTGTTTAAGCCTTGTATGCTATTTGTTTTCAGACTAATCCTTCACTTAGTTTTTCTTTTCATCTTGCATACTATTCCTCGGATTTAAATTGTCATTTATTATTCAGTTACCTTTACTTTGTTTTTTTTGTTTTTTGTTTTTTTTAACATTTATTTTATTTTTTCATACAGAACTGGGGTACAGGCCAGCGTTGCGGAGGGTGAGAGGATTCACCAGGGACAGAGTGGGGAGCAGACCAGGCAGATCGACAAAGTACACTGCTGAGGGGAGCAGCGGGCGGGTCAGGAGAGGTCTGCCA
>NW_004567116.1:49282666-49334923 GCF_000260355.1 Condylura cristata | reverse complement strand
TGAAACCATCCAGTATTTTTCTTTTTCTTTCTGGCTTATTTCACTAAGCATGATCCCAGGAAAGGATAATCAGCTGGGATGACATCAAATTAAATAGCTTCTGTACAGTGAAAGAGACATTATACAAAACAAAGAGACACCCCACTGATTGGGAGGAAATTTTTGAACACAGTACTAATGACAAAGGACTGATCACAAAGATATAGAAAGAGCTTATGAAACACAACAAAAATAAAGTGAATGACCCCATCAAAAAATGGGCAGAAGACCTAAAGAGACACTTTTCCAAAAAAGAAATGCAGAAGGCCAACAGGCATATGAAAATATATTCAATATCACTGTAGTAAGGAAAATTCAAATCAAAATCACAATGCAATACCACCTCACATCAGTGAGAATGGCACATATTTTAAAAAATTAGCAACAACAAATGTTGGCAAGAATGTGGAGAAAAAGGAACTCTCCTATATTGCTGGTGGGAATGCAAACTGGTATGGAAAGCTATTTAGTGGTTTCTCAAGCTGTTAAAAATGGAGCTTCTATATGATCCAGCAGTTCCACTCCTACATATCTAACCAAAGGACACAAAAATGATAATTCAAAAGGACACCTGTACCCTTATGTTTATTGCTGTACTATTTACCAAAAGGAGGATGTGGAATCAACCCAAATGCCTAATCATAGAAGACTAGATCAAGAAGTGGTACATATACAGAATGGAATATTACTCAGCAATCAAAAGATAAACTCATGCCATTTGCAACAACATGGATGGAACTGAAAGGGATCATGCTTAGTGAAATAAGCCAGAAAGAAAAATAAAAAATGAATGCTGTGCTTTAACCCGTTATACCACCAGGAAGGGCCCAACAAGCTGATTCAGTATCACATGGATGGTTCATTTCAAAGGTTTCCAACTTCATGAACTTACTGTAGACATAAGGTACCAACAGTTACTGGTATTGATTGCTAAAATGGAGGAATTAATTCTTACAGATAGTGATTGAGGACCTCACAGAGGTGACAGATGAGTTGATTACTAAAAGATAGACAGAGTTTCCAGTAAAGTGACTGGTACTTACAGCAAAGAGATGTACATGCTTTATTCTTGGAATGTTCAGAAATTTTTATAAAGGGTAGAAAGTGGTAGGAGAGAAAACAGTTCAAAGTCAGGGTCAGATTATGTGATGCCTCATGTGCAGTGGTAGGTTCAACAGGGCTATTATTAGTACAAATTGGCCCCTAATGAAAAGTTAATGCCCACTCCCGTCCCTGCATAAAAAATAAATCCCCTTACTTTCTTTTTGAAATATAAGCATGTTTATGTTTAGATGAAATTTTAGGAGGAAGGTGAGAGCATGTTTTACCTTCTATGGCAAAAGAAAGCACACCACAAAATGAGTACTTCACATTTTGCTTGGTACATGATTGGCACAAAATAAGTGGTAACTGAATGAAAATTGGCTTGTTGGCTGGCCGGCTGGCTACCTAGATGGTTAGATGGATAGATGGCAGATGCATTTGTAATGGAGATAGTTTCCAAAGCTCTAGAGTTGCTAGTGGGTACTTCAATATATATACATGTGTGTCTAAGAAAGCTTTGACAGTCACAAATCAGGAATGTAAGTAAATATGGCAGCAATATCTTGTCCCATTATTACTTAGTGCTGCTTTGACTTTTTCCTCTTGAGAGCCCAGCCCATGATGCTTGGCAAAGCTACTTATGCCACACCTCACAGAGCCCATGTTCTCATTGCACTAAATTAGCTACAATACTTAATTTCACATCTGATCTGTGTTCTAGCTCATTCTTCACTTTAAAAGATTTAGATCCTTTCTTCCTTGTCCATTAATGATCCTTTACAACCCCCAACTTTGATGGTTTGACTTCTGATTCTTTTACTTTATGATGATTCAAAAATGACAGACTTAATAGAAAGCTAAGCTATGATGTTTAGTAAATAAAATGTAGTAAATACACTTTTCACTTGGGATATTTTCAACTTGATTGAGTTTATAAGAATGTAGTCCTGCCATAAGTTGAGGAGGATTTGCATTAGAAAGCCAATAGTCAAGAAAAATGATCACATTAAATGTTTAATTCAGCATTTGTGCTTGCTACTACCTACTTCTTTCCTAAAATGCAAACTGAATTAGTATTACATGTTGGTGTAATATTTATATATGGCATTTTAATGACATTATATGTTCCTGTTATTTCATGTTGTTTTAGTGTTTGTTTTCTTACCTTTCCTTGTGGCCATTTCCCCCCACCTCACAGATACTAGCTGCCTGATATATCCTAATTCTAATCAATATTTACATGCAAATATGCATATTATTTTATCTTGATTTACATAAGTGGATCATACTTTATACAGTTCTCTACTATTTGCTTTTCTCATTTAATTTTACACCATGGATACATCTCAGATCAACTGATTTAAATCCAATTCATTCAGAATATGCCTACCAAGGGACTGTTAATTCAACATCCATTTATTGTAGACGTTCAGGATTTTCCAGGTCCTACTACCAATGCTGTAATAAATATTCCTATATGTAAATCTTCTACTAGATGTCTACTAGTTCTATAGAATATATTTCTAGATTATAGGCAAAAGATATGTGTGTTATAAGTCTTAAAGAATACTGTATGGCTACTTTCCTAAAAGGTCAGCTTTACATAGTCCCACAAACTTATCACCCATGTGATTAAATACTGAGAAGTAGTAGTCAAGCAGGATGGCTAAGACAGAAGCTCTGGGGCAATCTACTTGGCATGACTTTTAGCTCTTTCACTATAGCCTGGGTGACCTTTAGCAAGATAAAACAATTTCATAACTATAAGATAAGTGTAATCATAGTCCCATCTTACTGCTGATAATGTGTAAAATGGTTGGAACAATATCTGGCATATAATAAGTAAGAGTGAACTGCAAGTATAGTTACAAGGAATTTCAATAGTAATATTAGTATTATTGACTATATGTCCTTGACTGTTTTATTTTTTTTTAAAGATTTATTTATTTGTGCATACAGAAAACTGGGATACAGGCCAGAGATGTGGAGGGCAAGAGGATTCACCAGAGCCAGAGTGGGGAGCAGAACAGGCAGATCGATGAGGTACACTGCTGAGGGGAGCAGCAGGCAGGTCAGGAAAGGTCTGCCGCACCATGTGGATCATCTCCAGGGCAGGCTGGGATCGAAATAATGCTGAAGTGGCTTTAGCTTTAGCTTCTTAGTGGTGTGCTTTAACCTGGTGCACCACCAGGGAGGGCCCGACTGTTTTATTTGTATTGAATAAAGATATATTGGAAGATTTTCCCTACCTATTTCCGTGGGAAACAATACCTGAGCAATTATTAAGTCAAGAAAATAAAGATTGTCCTTATCCTTGAGCATCACTGAGCAGTATTTCTATGTTCAGTACAACAACCATTTTGGTGCAGAATTGTTGCCATATTTTCATAGTAATAAATAGAAAAATGCCCTATTTTGCTATTTTTTTTATTTGAGAGAGTAGTAGTCTTTGTGAAAAGAGTAAATATTTTCCTATAGAGAAAACCCATTTTTTCTTAAAGTGAGTATCCCATGCATTGAGTCATGCATTTTTCAACTTCCGAACCATTTTATTAGAGCATATAAATGAACATTCCAAGTACATGTTTATACTAAATTATAGTTTAACTTGGATTCAAACAAACAAAAATGATCTGCAGGTTATTTTTGCAATTATGAGGCAAAAATTGAGCAGCCTGGTAGGTAAGAAGTTTTCTGAAGCACTTTTAGGACATAAAAAGAATCAGACCACATTCAATTCTATTGTCCATATTTAGTTCAATTCTATGACTCCCTGAGGCATTTACTGAGCACCTATACATATAAAGCATCACCCAAACATTGTTGAGGGTGGAGCACAAAGAGAAATATAGCAGGATTAGGGCACTCTGTGGCTAACAGAAAATACTGTTCTGGTAGTGGTAAACTACAGATAAGCAATTTCTTTGGTATCAAGTGAGAGAAAATTCCATTCAAAAGTGACTTTAAAAAATAAGCAAACACATGCTAAGCTTATGTAATGAAAAATACAGACATGTTGATGTTAACTGGGGTTTGATCCAACTTCTCACTGGGACCCGTACTCTCTCTATCTTCTAGATCTGCTTGCCCAGAAATAAGATTCACTTTCAGACTCTATGTGAAACCATAATGTTTCCTTAGTTTCAGGTATATATCCACCCGGATTCAAGTCTAAGGACTTCTCATCATAACAGTATGATGTAAGTCTTGGATGTGATTTACAATGACTTGAGTTTGTTTGCAAGCTTATCCTTAAACTTATTACAGTAGTTTCCAGGATGCCATGTTCAGACTGGTCAAGACAGTGAATCACCTAAACCCTGCAGACAGGAATGGAATCAGCTCTTGCCAAAGCAAGTGGACCAAAGCTGAGAGAGTTGGTGATTTCTCAAGAGGGAAAATAAAATCAGTTGCATTACCAGAGGAGAGAAATAGATTCAGTGGCAAAAATAAGATGGATGATGGAGTAGAAACATTATAGCTTTAATGATCTAAGGCAGAACCACTGAGGTAGAAACAAGAAGTGGACTAGAATTCAAATCTTCCTATTCTAAGACTCCATGATGATAGGGATTGCTCTGAAACACACAGCATCACAAAATGTTGACGGTGTGATCTAATACCCAATTGTGCTGTCAGACAAGTCTGGATGTAAGACTTAAATCTACCTCCTACATGACCTTGGGTCTCCAAGTCTGTTTGTTCATCTGTACTATACAGTTAAAAGAAACCCTACCATATAAAGCTTTTTAATGATAAAATGTGATGGTATTTATTATAACATTCACTGGCAGAACTTAACCTACTTACCACAGACAGTCTTTATATCATCCTCTTCTATTTCCTTTTCAGCTCACTGAACTTAGGCTTCCTTCTTATAAAGCTAAATAAATTTTTCTTACCAGGGTATGAATGCCCTCCTAAAATTTCTCCATCTTCTCAAAGTCTAAACAACCACTAATCTACTTACTGTGTCTCTGTATTTGCTAATTGTATGCATTTCACAGAAATAGAATCATAAAATATGTGGTATTTGTGAAATGACTTTTTTCAACAAACACAATGTTTTTAAGGTTCATCTCCATTGTTTCAATCCTTTTTAATGCTAAATGATATTCCATTGTACAGTTATATCATATTTTGTTTTCCCATCCATCAGTTGATAGACATTTGGGTTATTGCAAATTCTATTATTACCAAATGCACGTAAATTAAACCCTAGTTTATCCTAGATATAAGTTTCAGGGAAGTACCTTGACCATGAGACAATTAGAAAGTAGTAGAAGTAGAAAGTATCCTTAAACCCAGGTGATTCTTATGCTTAAATTCTTGCTCTCACCATTCAACCTGTCTTTTCCAATGCTATTCAGGCTTGTAAACCCACACAAAAGTATATGAGACAGGGCCAATTAAATTTTCTTTGGGAATATTTACAGCAGAATGACTAATATTTTTTTCTTAAAAAACAAGGAGTCAAAATTAAGAACTTTTGTAAAACAAACAATTTTTTAAAATAACACAATAGCTACAAATGGTTCCAAATGCTTAGCATTTATTAACTAATTTAATCATGAAACAACTTTTTGAGGTACATGTACAGACTAAATACTCCCATTTTGCATTTGTGAAAATCATGGCACTGGGAATTTAAGTAACTTACACCACAGTATTGAACCGGTGGTTGTGAGACCTAATATTTAGTCTAATTAATCTGACATTAGAGTTGGAATTTTTTATCTCTTCCCTCAAAATCCAAACAAATAAACATAAAGTAAACAAAGAAAAAAGGTATCTCTTGCAGGGTGGTTATGTTTAAAATCAGCAGAAGATTACAGTGTTCTTCTATTCTACACCCCCAGACAAACCAAAATTAAATAGAAAGAAGCAAATGAAAAGAAAGTATTTGCATTGTACATGAAGATAAGAGCTACTTCATGTAATTAACACAAAAAATATTAAAGGGACAAAAATGGAGTAAAAACAGGACATAACTAGGTTATGCCCTAAAAAGAAATACTTAAAATGTTCAACTTTATAACTCATTAATAATGAAAGAACTGCAAGTGAAACCTATAAGGAATGTTTTCCCTATCAAGAAGAATATGTACAGTATTGAAGGATCCTATCTAAATTGGCATCCTCAACCATTGCTAGTAGAAGCATAAATTAGTAGAGATGCTCTATCAACTTGTCTTAATGCATTAAGATGGAGAAATTTAAATAGTCATATTATTCAGTCTCTCCTGGGAATCTAGTCTAAGGAAACAAGTAGAAACTTTGAAAAGACTATGTTCAAAGACAAAACAGTTTAGGTGCAAAATACTGAAAACCATCTAAGTACCTAACAATGAGAAAATTGGTAAATTATTCAATATATACACATTATGCCACCATCAAAACTATATTTATTTAATCATGTTAAAAGTTGTTATACTTTTAAATTTCAAACAAGCCAGACTACAAACAGATTTATTACAAAATGTATATGATCATGACTATTAAACGAAGAATCTAATGAAAGACTAAAGAGAAACATTACGTGTACTCAAGAATTTTTTTCTTTCCAGTATCTGTTTGCTAAATTTTAAATAATGAGCTAATTTTCTAATGGGGAAAAAAGTAAAATAAGCTTTGTTTTTACAAAACATGCAATGGACTGTGTTACATGTTGACATTGACTGATGGCAGCTGCTCCTTCTCTCGCTGGCACTGCTGCTGCACCACTATCTTAACCCTGCGTTTTGTGCACAGATCTCTTTGAAGCGCCAGCTCAGGAGATAAGCCCCCACTGACCTGCTATGCCTGCTGAGTTGCTAGCAATGCCAGATAAGGAATTTTAAACACAGAAGGAAACTACAGTCGCTGGCTGGTCTAAGTCAGGAGAGTGCAAGTTTTGCTTCCCCTGATCAGTGGTTTGAAAACAAAGCGAGATTACCCCGCAGCTTTGCATTCTATGCAGGTCTCCAGGCTCCACCACTTACAGAGCTGAGGCGGACAGCACTGGCCGCAGAGGAATGCTGGAGAGATAGTGGAAAACGACACCCAGTGGTGAACGACACAGATCAAATCTCCAAAGACTCTCAAGTTGGTGGACAGTTCCTCAAGTCTGAGGAACAAATAAAAATCGCTGGGAAAGAGGGAATCCAATGATGGCACACAGGTGAATTGATGGTAGGAAGTCCATGGGGATTACAACCGAGATGGAAAAAGACATTAAATGAAGAATTATATCAAAATAAATTAAAACAACTAAAAGATAAAATAAAGAATTCCCTGGCCTGCCTCAGAGGAAGGCACTTTATATTCTCCCTTCTTAATATGATTTGCCTAGTTGCCAGTTACTAATGAACACAAAGCATAAATCCAGTGTAGCTCCTTACAGGTTTTATTCATCTCTTTTCACAAGAGCCAAACAGGGAAACAAATAGACCTGCCTACGTGATGTTATGGCTGTGATGCGCGAGCATCTTCAGCCACTGAGGAAGGCTTTGGAGGGGAGGTGTTCTAAAATAAATCCTTAGGAGAGAAATTAGTTTAATAATTGTGAATTGGGTTAGGAGACAAGCCCCTTCCAAGCAGAGGAAAAAGTTAAGGCATGCAGGTAAGGGAGATGGGGAACATGAGGAAGCTTATGATGTCTGCAGTAGATGTGGCAAGAGGAAGTGGAAGATTCTTCCGGGTTTAAGTGGAAGATTCTCCCACTTCCCCTTTGTGGTCATACTGTAAAAATGTTCTGGGAACATGACCCTTCCTTACTCTAGAAAACTAGACAACAAAGTTGTCTAAATTTGAAGTCTGAAACAGCTATGCAAAATCTGATGTCTGCAGTTAAAGCTTGTCTTTTCACCTCCACTAATGACCAAAGAGCTGGATAAAGAAAGTTTAACAATGGGTATCCAGGCTTTCCATCTCTACAGTGCATTCTTGAGAGTAAATCTTTAAGTGCAATCTCTCAGTGCAATCTTTAAAAGATTAAGTCCTGGTGTTGCCTTCCTTTGCTCATAGATACCATCAACATATCTTTAGGTCAAAAGAACTTAGAACCAGAAGCCCCCTGTCAAGAATAATTACATCTTTAGTGTCAGTGACTCATGGTTCCTAATTCTATAAATTAAACTCAAACTTGTGTTTGTTGGATCAGCTCTTGCAGAGTAAAATCTGTCAGACTATTTCCTGGGTTGGAAACTTCACTTTGATTATCTATTATTTGTCTAACTGCCATTGAGGTTTTATTTCTAGTTAACACCTTAAATTGAGTTTGGGTAAGTAGGTAGGAAGAAAAGGGAGAAAAATAAATCTGAAAAAGTCTTCCTCTCCTTTTCCTCAGAACTTTACCCCTTCCATTTGTCCCAAAGTCAACTATTCTTGGATCTCCTCTCCTTGATGCTGTTTCAAGGTTGCAGAAGTAATGAAGGAACAGAGGTTGCTAAAAATTGAGTCCTAAGATCCAGGTGAACGTTATAGCCATCGCTCACTGATGAGACTGACAGCTAAGCCAAAGGTGGTTCCCGTTGCCCTTAAACACTGCGAGTTGTAAGAATTTTCAATTCCAAGGTGCTAATGATGGGGTGGGATGTTATTCAGTATTCTGCATATGTTAATTGCAGAGTGGGTGCCCACTGATGAAATTAATTTCTCCTTGGAGAGGGAAATGATTTCAGTGAAGCTATGAAGGAAAGCAGGCCTTATCACAACATTATTTGGTTACTGGCCAGCATGTTTTTTCCTCCTCAATGCTATAATAAAATGGTTGTTTATTAAATGAAGTTATTGAGGACCTGCTGTGTATTCTTCTGATCTGAGACAACAGTGGAGCATGAAGTACAATAAACATTTTATATGTTAGGCACTATGTGAAGTAGCTGGGAAGAAAAGATAGGAAAAAAGCCTATCCTAAATAAATCAGGGTCTTCTAATCTGTGTATATATTCAGTGGGAAGAGAGCAAGCTAGGAAATGAGCATTGACATGTACTTGAAAATTAAATGCATCATATCTCATGAATCCATTAAGATAGTTATTTGCTGTCTGTCTCTTTGTCCAACTCACTTAAGGACTGAACTGATTAATAGATGGATATCTCACAGATCCGTCACAGATGAAACAACTCACAAAAATATTATAGGATCAGAAGCACATGAAGTCAGTGAACCCTGAGTTTGAACTTAGACGCACTCATTCACCTGTGTCCTTGGGTGGGTTACTTAAGCTTTCTGAACCTCTGTCTCCTCATCTAGAACAGAAAATGACAGCTGTGTGCAGCAGATGATGTTAATGCTTATCCAGTGACAGTACCACCTTTCTTTTTTTGCTACTGGAAACTCTCCCAGCTTTGGTTGGTAGAAGGAAGTACGTGAACTACCTCTTGCTCTTAAGTGAGCTACAGTGGGAGCAAACTTTTCTGTAAAGTGCCATATAGTAAAATTTTAGATTTTGCATACCATTGAGTCTCTCTCAACTCTGTCACTGTAACATGAAAGCAGCCATAGACAATATGTAAATGGCTATTGACAACTAAACTTTATTTACCAAAACAGGCAATGATCCAGATTTGGTGGTTATTTGTTCATCCTTAGTCGAAGGCTGCTTCATCATTCCTTACTCTCTCTACATCCTCTGCAACTAAATGTATCCATGTAAACTAGTTCTGGGGGTTTCTGGGAAGGTTTTTGCTTTCTTGATAAAATGGGACTCAAGTGGCTGGCCATATAGTTCCCATTCAATTCAAACTTGAATGTGCATGTAACATCTATATCAGATGTAGTCATCTTGTAGTCTTGATAACAAGTGTAAGCCTAAATGTCAAATGGGTAGGGATAGTGATTCAGAATAATACTTGTTCCTTGATGCCATCACTAGGAAGCTGAATTACTGTGAAGCCCACAATGCTTATTGGACTATTAAACCCATGATTTTTTAAGCCATGGTGGCAGTGGGTGGGAGCTGCCACCATAACAACATGCCTTCATCAGTATTGCTAGCATTTTACATAAACTCCTTTTAAGAATATTTCAACTAGAAGGAATATTTTTCATACTTATCCTTACTTTCACTCTAATTTTCAGTTTGCAAGCTTCATGACTACTAGAAAGGGAAAACTAGAAGGAATATCTAGTTTAGCAGGAGCCTGAAGATGAAAAGATTCCATGCTATTGTCAAACAAATTGAAGAAACAATCTTATCGTAGTAACTATTGCTCAAAGTGCTCCTCACATTCCCTTTCTGGGCTTCTTGCCAAGATTTCTCCTGCTTGTTCACCCTTGATTTCAGATGAAGATAGAAAACATATGGGTTGATTTGAACAATGCAGGGCACATACAAGACCCTCAGTAGATGCTACTCTATTTCCTTTTCTCTCATCTTCCTGCCTTGCACACTCAGTCTCAAGTTATTAAAAACTCAGTGTGGAATTGAAGAAGGCACTTTATGTGTGAAGGAAAAAGAGGAAGATTAGGGGGTCAAAGAATAATTTGTACAAGAATTGGGAACAAGGAATCAGGTTTATAAATGTTCAGGTGAAGCTTTTCAGAAGGAACTCTCTGAGAAGCAGGTGCTTTATCTCTTGCGTTCTCTTTTAAAATAGTCCCTGTCTTCCTGTTCTGCTCCCCTCTCTGTCACTGGTGAATCCTTCCCCTCATTCTTTGGCCTATATCCTAGCTCTTGTATGCTTAAATAAGTACATCTTCAAAAAAAAATTATCTGTGTGGGTGTGTGTGTGTGTTGGGTGGGAGAGTGTGTGAGGGCAAGGCAGTTAAAGTCACCAAGTGGAGACAGACAGTATCCAATATCTTCTTGTGTAAGTATGTGTCACTGGGTAGTTGGATACATGGTAGATCATTAGAGACAGAAATGAGTAATGTGAATGAAGAAGAGCAAGCAGCTTCTTGGCCTGGCCTGATTTTTCAAATTTCTCAAATTCTCTATTGCAACTACTCACATCTGTTATTGCAATATGGATGGCAAATCAGTCCAGACAAAGAAACTCATATGGATGTGTCCCAATAAAACTTATAAAAATCAGGTGCTTGACCTAATTTGGGCCATGGGTGCTCCCTGTGCTGGATCATGTTCCTATACCATGTTAGGTGCAGGTAGGAATGTCTCCTGGAGCTGCAGCAGCCACTTTGAGAAACCTGGTTCCTGGATTCATAGCCACCTGGAATACACCCTCACTATTTGCTTCTTGTTTTGTGAGATTTTTTTTTTTCATTTATGTCCATGGGCTTTTCTCTTATTTGCAGCCAAGAGCATCTTAGCTGGCATATTGCCCTAAAAGGAAATGTTCCCCCTTACCTGTTTCCCTCACTGGCTCATAGTGGAATAGTAAGTGTTGTGCAGGCTGGTAGCAGTAGAAGAAAATAAAGAAATGCCTCCTTCTTGAAAACTTCCCAGAGCAAGAATTCATCTTAATTTAGTAGAATTTAAAAAAAACTTTAGGAATTGCTGTACTGTTGAAAGTCCTGAACTATCACTGATCTAGTACAGTGCTATTTAAGAGGTTTGAAGATGATTTGGATATAGTTCTCTCCTATGTTTAGTGGGTTAACATCACTGAGTCGCTCACTTATATTTTCTTTAATTTGTCCCTCTTTCTTTTCTATGTGTCAATTTTCTCTCTACTGGCCCAGAGAGTTGTTTTATGGCAGGAAAATTTCTGTTGAAGTAACAAATTTTGACACTCAACAGGTGTAAAACATATGCATTATTAACTGAATTTTTAAAGAGGTATTTTCATAAAAAAATATTATAGAAATAAGAACACTTGGGGGCATTTAAAACAGCCTCAGGCTGATTTAGGCTTCCTACTAGGGGAAATGTAAAAAAAAAAAAAAAAAGACCCTACAAAAATGTTTTAAAATTCAGCTAGTGCTTGAACTGATTCACCCTCACTAGCTAATATTTTCCTTCAAGGGAATTTCTATAGTACAAACTTGGAACACTGAAGGCCACTCTTCTGACCACGTAGTTGCTTTTGATTTACATCAGAAAATATAAAGGGTTAACCATTCCTTTTCTGAATTGAACAAGGTATTTATTGTTATGTACAAGAATCAGGAATTGATCTATACATTTGGGGGCAGTTTTCAAACAAAGTTGGGTAAAATAAATAAGAATAGTAGGGAAAGAGAAGAAATCAGATTATTATGGGAAGCAGAAAAAAAGGAAAAGATCAGTCTAGTTTAAACTTGCCTTAATTATAGCCTAAGTGCTTTGAAATGTGGTAATCTGATTCTCCTTGATTTAATGGTATAATCCTTTTTATTTTCACAGATAAATAGCCCCAAATTGCCTTTTGTATGAATTATGTTACAAGAAATGTGTAATTTTATCAAAGAGATTACTTAAACAAAAGAGATAGAACTTTAAAGGTGGTCTTAAAAATGGTCTTAAAAGGAAAAAACAATTTCTACAGACTCTTAAGTATCTTAAAAAAAAAAAAAAGCTACAACTTTTCCCCTGGCTGTGTAAATAATATGTACATATTATAGAAAGTATGAAGAAGAAAATAAAAGTTACACATGAGCTCAAAATTCAAAGATAAGCACTGTAAAACTTCTGGGACAGTTCCTTCCAGTTTTTCTCTCTTTCCCTGTCTTTCTTTGTCTGTCTCCTTTTCTCTCTAGCCCTCCTCTCTCTCTCTTTCTCTTTCTCCCTCTCTCACACACACAGCTCCCCCCACATACCTACTCAGAAAAAGCTAGCTATATTTTAAGATTTATGGTTAAGATCATATTGTACATCATAAACATTTTCCAGGGCCATTCAGAATTTTACATTAAGCTTTATACATGATTTTTATGTTAGTCATCTTTCTCTACAATATATTCTTCTTTTCATTATAGCTTAAGGGTAAGACTCATGGTACTTAAAGATGTTTAAAAATCATTGACATTTTATTATTTTAGTGTACTTATCCTTATTTTTTCTTAATTTTCTTTACGGTGCAGATGCTATTTTAGATTCCATTAAATAATAAATACCTCTCATTTTGACTATTAAAGCCTTTCTTGAGAGAATACCTTATGGCACTGGTTCTCAAAGTGTGGATACTGGACCAGCATCTGTGGTGACCAAAGCAGCACTAGTTAGTAATTAGAACTTCAAATTCTCAGGTTCTACCCCAGCCCTACAGAATCAGAACCTGGAGGTAGAGGTAAAGTCAATGGGGTAAGGGTGGATCACAACCTGCGCCTTTTCAAAAATTGTCAAGGTGATTGTAACTTACATGACAGCTTAAGAGCCATTGTCTTACAAGATCAGCAATTTTCAGAACATCCTTTGGGAAAAATTTACAAAATGTCCCTCCTGACAGGGTTATATTTCCTGGAAGTCATAGATACATTTGTTGGCTACCTGTATGCCCACACTGGTAGAATAAGGATCATCTTGTAAATTAAGGCTAGAATAAGGATTAAATATAATAATTAGTAAAATTGTTTTATAGGCTATTTAGTGAAGTGATACATAAATATTAATATTGTTATGGTGACCTCAAGTTTAAGCTGAAAGATTTATGTTTCTTAACTCTGGGGAAAGCCCAGTGGAATGTGTACACAGATGGTTCTTAACTTTCACATATTCAATTTTTATACAACCCAATTTTCACACATTATACCAGTCACCCCTAAAATGTCTTTCCCACGCCAAATCTGGAATTTCCTACACTTCATTTTAATGGGCAATTTAAGGCATCCCATGACTGTGCCACCTGCCAACGCACAGCTCTGCTTTGGCAGGGTCACATCTTTTTCTATTTTGCAGTTTTTGTGCATTTTTTTTTCATTTTGCCTTTATGATTTACAAAGAAAACAAGAAGGAAACAGGAAGAGACACAGTCCATAGCCATCTTTAACTTTTATTTTCTTTCCTTGGCAAACTTAGGCTATAATTGATCCTATTTTTGTTTTATGCATGTGATAGCCTCTTAATTATCTCCTACTACACACATTAGTATCTCTCTCAAATTTTCTTCTGGTTCCCTGTGCATCCTCTGGCTAGTTTTATTTTCTTGTTCCTTCTGAGTCTTGATGTCTGATGACCTTGATGTCTGTTTGTGATTTTAGGGACCTGACATGGGCTTGCTCTGTAGCTTCTCACCTCATGTCCCCTGAAAGATTCCTCTCCTGAAAGAGTGATCAAGGGCTTAACCTTGACCAAGAGTAGCCAGGGAGGCTAAAGACCCCTTTCCTACCTCTCCTCGCCTCAATGCCACAAAGGAAGGCTTCACTGAGGCCTGGAGAATTCCAGTGAAATTTTCACTGAAGTGAAGATGATTAAACATTTTAATTCCCTGAGAGTTACAATGTAACTTTCCTAATCCTCTACCCTCACATATCATTAGCTCTTTTCAGATATGAAATTCACATCATTTACAAAGCTATTCCTTTGGGATTTTACAATTGCTGCTGGCTACTCAGTGGGGTGGTAATAGTGGTCTGTTCTGGAAACAAGTCTGTAACTAATTATCCAGATAACCATTTCTCTTACAATTAATTATCTCAAGGTCTGCTACTGGTCTTGACTTGTAATCACCCTGACTCTGAAATGGAAGTTTGTTTTTTAATCTTTAATTTTTGTGATCTAATCTATATGCTATAGAATAGTTCTCCAATAGACACCACAAGCAGCGATACCTGAGAACTTGTTAGAAATGCAATTGTTATCTATAATACTGCTAATCAGCATTTGTTTCTAAATTCTGACAGAATTTTTTTAAAAAAGCAATCTTTTATAAAAGTTTTTGTACACTTATTTTTTCATTTCTATTGGGTAAATACCTAGAAGTAGAAATGCAAAATAAATCCAATCCGATGCAATACAAAAACTCATAATGTTGGTCCACTGATGGTACAGAATTTAGGATTTATTCTTTTTATAGTTTTCAGGTAAAAAACAAAGAGTCTAAAATATTAGATTTATGACATGCTTATGTTAAAACGTTTTTTATTGCATATATGAAATTGAAGTTTATCTGGGTCTCCTACATTTTTCTTCTTATTTTTTTGCTATGCATGCCAAGCCTAATTCCTTTTTTATTATCATTTAAGTTTTTTTTTTAATGGTTTTGGAAAGTATAAGGAGCAAGATTGACTTAATCATTCCATCATTTTTTTTTTCAAGATAGAAACTAAATGGAAAACTGATAGTATCACAATCTATTTATCAGTCTACTTATTTCTCTGCAAAACACCCTGCCCAAGTCAGTGGAAAAATACAGTCACAAAGTCCTCTTTCCTAACACTAAATCAATATCATATGTCTAGAAGAATTTGAGGTAAGATATTAATGTAGGTAAGAAACTTTGTATCTAATACTTAAACTGTATTTTGAACATTTTAAACCATAATATATATGTTAATAATACTTAGGTTATTATTTTTAATCAGAGATTAAAATATTTATAAACCTATCTGAGGGACTTTATACTCTTTTTTAGTTCTTGAGGATAAAATTGCTCACATAACATGTAAGGCTATTGCTTGATTTTTATAATATTAAACTTTTCGTATAAGTTTTCAGGAATTCATTAAGTACAAAAATAGAACAGCCTACAAAAAATTGTAATGGGTAGGGAAAAATTTTAGATGCAACCATTAGGCCCTTGGGCTTGAAAAATAAATATCTAGGTATTTTATTAGCTCTCTAGTAAGTTTAACCAATTTTGTTACCCTACTATACAATTTTACTGGATAATACATCTCAATGCAGTCAGTTCTCTTTTAGCACTTATGGATGTTATGAGATTATTATACATTCTGCCTATGAGTATTTTGGCTTTGCTTTTCTTTGCCCTATAATTTTTAAAATGTGGACTCCTCTACCCCACTGTTTTGGTACAATTTCTTGTGGTGAACTGGTGGAAGGACATCACCCTGGCTTTGAGGCTTCTGGTGGAATATTATTCTTGTGGGACTGTGGTTGCTACTGAGTTATTGCTGAAGAATCATGTCCAAGGCCTACCCCTACTTTGGGCTTTGCCTTTGCACTAACACTATTAGTGGTTTTAGTCCCTTCGCTGTTCATATTTTAATAAAATGCAAATTCTTATGAAGCAACATTTCTGGAGGTGATGGGAAAAGATTTAGGTCCAATAAAGCCCAGGTTGCTTTGCATAGATTGGATTCATTTCTTTTCTTCTCAGTCTCTAAAAAAGAAAAAATATATATACTTGTATAAACATTTTTCATGTCTGGTATAAACACTAATGATAAAGTCATCATTTACCATGTACAATAGTAAGTACATGGTACACTTACCATGAATTTCATTCTTGATAAGAGTGGTAACCATAATCAGCATAACTTGTCAAACCCAATCTTCACCAGCACTTTTTAGATAGGTATTTGGAGATTAAAAAATTGAGGCAATGACAAGTTAAGAAGTGGGTATAAAATTATATAGGTGGTGAATCATAGAATTGGGATTTATTTATTTTATATTTTATTTAGATAATATCAGTTTACAACACTGCATGAGATTTAAAGGCACAGGTTTTGTCAGGTTTTGTCATCACACTATACCTACCACCAAGACACCCATAGACCTCCACCATAGTCCATTGCGCTCCCTGCCCACTTTGCTCTCCTTCCTAAGAATTGTAATTTAAACTCTTGAAGACTTTTTTTAAATAATGCAATTGAAAAATGTTTCATACATAAAAAAAAAAAAGAATTGGTCACTTACCACTGGCTCACTGGCAAGTACTTCTGTGGAAATGAAAACATAGTATTACCTTCATTTTAAAGATAAAGAAAACTAGATGGATAAGTCTAAATGGCTTGCCCAATTTCACACATTAATGGTAGGATGTTAGAATGGTAGAGTTAATGGCCTGAAGTCCCCACTTCTTGGTCATTAATGCAATATCTTTTTGCCCACCCTGGGTAAAGTCTTGTTAAGAGAACATGGTTTTAAATTCTTCCACTCAAACCAAACCTTAATCCTTGAATTCTTAGTTCCCACATAGTCATTGTTTATACCTACCCTAATTGTGGGGAGGAAAGCGGCAGTTGTTAAATATCCAAGAACCCAGAGCCTTACTTAGTGCCAGAAAACATTGATCTTCAAAGATAGACAAGAGTCTTCAACAGTTTTACGTTCCAAACCACACTGCCCAATAAAAATGATCCTCCACAGCAAGTTCCAAAGTAAGCTTTAGGCTAGACCAGGTCATGGGACGGTGTCATCCACAACCCACGGGAAAGTTGGCAGTTGTTTAGACAACCCGTCTCTAATAAGTAGCCTTTGATGACATAGCTAGACAAGCTTATCTGGGCACCAACTGATTCTCTCCTGCTCACCTTTGTAGGCCCTCCTTTCCTTTTCTTACCTCTCTCCTCCAAGTAACCAGTTGCCGGCACAAGTGCCTCTGCTTGCCTACAAGATACAGTCACTCAAATGATCACATAAATATGTTAATAATTTTTCTTGGCAAGTCAACGCTGTGTCACTTCAAGTCTCTACAAAGTTTCTTCCAACAGTATTACAGCTATCCACTTACAATTAGAGTTCTTAAAACCCAAATGCAAGATGAGCCCAGATCCTAATTTCAAAACACCAATGGCTCACACTTGGGCTATGTTCTGTCTTCTAACTCCAGCTGGCCCATGGTCATGCCCTTTCCTCTGGAACAAATACTTCTCCACATTCATTTCCACATTCCTCACACTTAGACTAGTGGAATTTATAGCTTGCTAACTCAGCCATGCCCCAAAGAGCAAGCAAAAGGGAATTGGGTTCAGGCCTACATAGGAGGTGGGAAATAGGCAAAGTTCCAGCTTTTTTATTTTGTCCATTCCATTCCTCCTTTACCCTCTATCACCATTTGAAGATCTGCCTCCTAGGGGTTGCTTCTTAGCTTTTTCAGCACCCAGCACTTGCATGGATGAAAAAGACCTAAAGAAAGTTTATGGAATCAGTTCTTTGCTTAATGTTCAGCAGAAGAGTTTTTTGGGAGATATATTAATTCTTTGAAGCCGTGAGGAGCTGCCAGTAAGTCATTACCTATACAATGACCTATAGAACTGACTCCACTTCTACTGAACGGCACTAAGTTGTAGTGTAGACACCTGTAAGAGTATACATCACCTCCAAGATTTCCAGAAAGCAACTTCAACAAAGAGAAGATCTTGCAAGTCAATATTCCCTCAACATTTCCCTGTTGGACTGAAAGCAGACACATGAACTCATCTACTCATTCATTCCACAAGCATTCTTTGTGCCCTTTCTTTGGGCCAAACATGAGGGTGCACCAAGCAGACAAAATAAAAACCTTTGACTTCAAAGGGCTCCAGAGTCTGAAGAGTGAGTACAGCTTCAAGTTCCATTCCCAATTCTCATTAAGATAACAAAAATGAAATCAATTATTGAAATACTTCCCTGTAAAAATTCAAATAAAATAGGAGGAAATACCAATAGTCCAAATAGTCTTTTGAAATGTCCAATGCCATTATATCTATATCTGATGTTGCCTTTATGGATTATCCCTATATATTCTAAAATACATTTGCTTCTAATTTCTGAAAATCATGAGAAAAAGTAATACACAAAACATTTAGAATAGTGTATGAATTTTGCTTATGACAACATTTTGATTATAAGAGTGACAATAGAATGCCACTTGAGTTGAAAAAAATAGTAGGTAATATTTAATAACTGCTTTGAAGGTTTACTGAAGTGATTAGGGATAATGTAAATAGGTAACTGACACAGAACAAATGTTTGATAAACAAGGTAGCTATTTTTTCAAAGATATGCAGGACTTGTCTACAAATAGTAGCTATTAATATAGTAGTTTTTTTATCTTCAATCCCAAACTCAAAGAGCTGTCTATGGAGGATTACAACCCCTGATTTTTTTTCTCATCATGCAAACTCTCTTGTGCAAGACTTTCTACCCTGTCCCGAGGAGCTAAGGGTGAGTCTACACCTTGGGTGGGCAAGTCCTACCTGCTGAAGCTTCCTGGGGAGCCAAGGTCAAGCATTTGGCAAAGTCAAGCCAGCCAGCTGCCGTGAAGTGATACTTCTGAAGGAAATCCTGGATCTGTTCTGCTAGGGAGTTGCAAACTGCAGCCTGGATTAACCCAGGCTGTTCACCAGTGTACCTCAGCTGCTCCACCACCCTCTGCAGGGCAGCTGGGCAAGAACTCCAGAACTGCCACTCCCTTCTGCTCAGAAAAGCCAGAAGGAGCAATGGGGATTCTTGATCAGTACATGTGCTCTTGCCCAGAAAAGGGATCAACTGTGCCCTTACAAAGCTTACTCTGCCAGCTTCTTTTCTTGGGGAGTGAAGTGGGTGAGAAAAGGGACCTCACTCAACAGTTCATTCCCCTTAAGGATCCATGCTCCCTTTTGCCATCAAGCATCAAATATAAGCAAGCTATGCACTAGCATTAAGTATATCTGTGCTCTTGCTAAAACGGGGGTGGTAATGTCAACCTCGGGGGGGGCTGCTGTTAGAAATAATGGCAGAAATAACAGTGCTGACATACACGAGAAAGTATTTCCCAAATTTTCTGTCACATTGCAAATGCACACTGCGCGTGAGTTTCCCCTTTCCCTTAATAATTTTATACAGTGATATTGCAAAGTGTCAGGAAAACTAAGCCTATAAGTTTCTATCAGAACTCTCTTGCTGTAGGTGAACAAAACCTAGATAATAAGAAAAGAACTAGATCGAAAGAAAAGATAAAAGAAATTCATGGCTCATGGAACGAATAGGCATGAATAGATCTGAAGTTTCCAATGTTCTTCCTCTCTTTCTCCATCACTCAACTGGTTTTGTATAGCTCTATTTTTTTCTTTTGCTATTGACTTCATTTTCTCCTGCCACAGAATCTCTCTATATGTGAAAAAAGAAGTTGTCCAGGAAAACATAATCCACAAGAAAGAGACATACACTTTTTCCCTGTGATCATGTAATAAATCTTGAAGAAGGACATTGTCTTACCCCTGACATCAGGAGTTGACAAATTGTGACCCACAGGTCAAGTCCAGCCTGCCACCTGCTTTCAGATAACATGTAAGCTGTCACATAGGGGGTGTGTGCGTGTGTATGTGGTTTTGAAATGATTGGGAGGCAAAAGATGATATTTCGTAACTATTATATGAAAGTTATTATGAAACTCAATTTCAGTGTCCATAAATTTTGATTTCATTGGACTCACCACACCCTTAACCTATGTATGGTCTTATGTCTATTTTCTTCTACAATGGTGGTGACAGAGGTGGTATAGCCTACAAATCCTAAAATATTGTTATCTGTTCTTCACAGAAAAATTTTGCTGACTCTGCTCTAGACCAAGCAAAGTTAACCAGAAGATAAATCATTTGGCCAGAAATCTATCATTTGCCCACACTATAGCTGGAAGATAGGGTAAGAAAACTAATAATGCTTCACACAGTATGAGCACTTATACTGTTAGGCACAGGCACTTCATTGTATTAATTTCTATAATCTTTGCAAGAACTTTCATAATCCTTATTGATAGACAAAGAAACTAAGGCACAGCAAGGTTAATGAATTGGCCCAAAATCACACAGCTAGTAAGTGGTTGAAGTGAGATTTTTAACCAAGTCACCTGGTTCCAGTGTTCACACCCAGGACTGTTAACCTGGGGTAAAAAAAGGATGCTAAGGAAAAGAAAAAATAGGTATCCACAACAGTGTCAAATAAATACGAGTTTGAAAATCTTTTACTTAACTTTGTTAAGACTTTTTTCACTTAGAAGATAAGATCTGGCCTTTGGGCAGTAATGACGACATTAGCTCATATCCATTGCACACCTACTCTGGGCTAATTCTAAGTGTTCTATGCATTTTGTTTCATAAAAGGTGACATAAATTGTCCAGAGTTTGCTGCTGAAGCAGTGCCAGGACTTTGATGAGAAGCAGGTCTGTCAGACTCAAGTGCCTGTGCACATAACCAAGCATTGCACTGCCTCCCACCCAGGTGAAGAGACAGCATGTATCAAATGGACTTAGTAGAGAGCCTGACACACTGTAGGCACTCAACTGAGATTCATTTCTTTTCTTCCTCTTTCCTGACTGTTCTCACACATTATGGAGATGCATATGATCATGGAGTCCATATGTATACTTGAAGAGTCCTATTGCCCCTATTTTTTAAGTGAAACACTTAAAAACACCCCCTTTTTATCAGTCTTAGTGACAAAAGTGTAGAGCAAAAATCCTAACAGGTAGAGAAAGTAGAAAAGGGCAGTGAGAATAATTTTCGGCATGCATGGCAGAAGAGCATGTCACAAAAGAGGTATTCCAAGCCCTGGGATCTGTTCATTTGGAAAGGAAGATTCCCAGAGGCACAATGTTTACAGTATAATAAGCTGATGACAGGTATAGGAAAGGCTAATCAGGACTTGGTATTTACTTTTTCCCCCAAATACAAGAACCAGACTGTTCAACGCATTGTATAATAGCCGTGTCACCTTCCACTTTGGAACACTATCAAAGTGAGCTTTACCCTCCCTTCCTACTGACTAAGGTGCCAAGCCACACCTTCAATCCCAATCAGTACACAAGACACTGCAGTCCACACGTACTATTCAGAATCTGGAGATTTCTAGCTGAAGGCATGATGGGGTCATGCCTTTCATATCTTATGTTGCACATGAAACTAAAACCTGGTAAAGTGGAATGGCTTGTCCAAGTTTGCACGGTAAGCCCATGGTACATCTAGATTTAGTGTGGCCTTGGGGCAAGAGAATCTGAATTGAGGTTCTGGCTAGACCTAAAGGCACTACCATTTTAAAACTGACCAGACAACCAAATAATGAATTCTCAGTTCCATGTATTGTATATTAATTCTCAGCACCTCAGTGCCTCTAAGTCATTCGGCTTCTTGGAATAGCCTCATATAGGAAAAGAATGCACTGCTGGATTGTTGTAAAAAGTTTGGAAGATGTAGCTCCCCTTCCCCCCATTTATTTCCTTTCAACAACAATAAAGTACAAACTTCAAAAGAAACAATTTTGAAAATGGTGGACACTGGGTTCAGAGACCTTTCCTGGAGTGGAACTCTGTGGTCAGATATTGGCCAGGGTGATCCTTGAACAGTTTGGTTGCCATCCAAGTCTGCTTTCAGTGGGGAATAAAGTTCATGTTTGGAGGCAGTATCCTTGACTTTTTTATCCTGTTATTCAAATATTTCCTAATAATCTTCGGCATTTATACACTCAAGAGACCTTGAAGGAAAAGGATGCAGGACTTCAGTCTTTTTTCCTTCCTTTTGCTAATGAATAGATGTTTTCTTTCTGAATTCACTGGCCCTATCATCCTATTTTTTTTCATACTCAAATAGCCATACAAAGAAAGGTCAAATAGCAAATGGGAAACTGTAAGTACCGTGTTTTGATTTAGATTTAATGCTATGCATGACTTTTCAATGCAAAAATCCTGAGTAGAGAGGAACTGAAATTTTAGCAACTAAGTGTATAATACATAAATTAGTAGGAATATGTGTGGGTGTTTCTGGTGCCACCTATTGGTCATGATGTGAGACTGAACTACATGTAGTATTGTTCACAAAAAATGAAGATAAAGTGAAATTTAAGTGGTCGTAGTCAGAATTATGGATTTAGCAGGCTGCCTGAATATTGAAATAGTTACAGCTACTTGAACATATCACATTACTTTACTATATGTGTAGGGAGAAATACACAGGCATTATCTCTGGGCACTCTAAGATTAACCAACCCAACATTCAATAGAAGTGATTGTCACATATTGTGGTCCTGCACCGGTGTTGCTTCTCTGCCAAGATCCCTTTGACCAGCCAGTATATCCAGGCTGTTTCCCTGAGTTTGCTGAAAGAGTTTGCTACTAATACAACTCATTACTATCCCCTTCCCTGGAGAATTGCATAGGACCAAGAAAGCCTCCTCAAGCAAAAGGGAGCTACACTGAACAGAAGCTCTATGCACATTATATATTATATATATATATATATTTATATACACATATACCTGGCCTTCACAGCAAGAGGACAGTAGTTAGGGGTGAAAAACCCTCACCCTCTCATCTTAAGATTCGACTGATTCTAAGATCCAACTTGTGCTCCATAGTTCCCCATGGGATCAAGCTGAAGCTAGACTCCAGCTGAGGCCAAGTTCTTTTTGGCCCTTTCCCCTATCTTATCCTTTCTCTCTCTACTCCCCTTCTTCTTGAAAACACCCCATAAATCACTTGAACACAACTCATCTCAGGCTCTGCTTCTAAGGAACCTGACCTAAGACAAGAACTATCCCATGGAAAAACTTATCTCTGTATTGATGAAAAGCATGAGAGCAAAATATCCCTTGGGTCTGTGGATGTGGTTTCCCCAACATGCTAGTGACGCCAACACTGAACACAGCAACTCCTCTCCACAGGCGGCCTGACTGAGACTGAGGAGAGCAGCAGTGATAGCGTGCTGTGGGACCAAAACCCTGGGTGATGATATAAAATATATCCTAGAAATGGCACGATGCCTGAGTTTTCTGAGAAATGCATTTAGTTTCAAAATAGTAGATCTGTGCTGGCATGAGACCTAGTGCTCCCAGGGGCAGTGAAGAATGACCTGGAATTGGAGGACTCGAGGCTTTACACATTTCCACAGCTGCTGGAGGAGCCAGATATTTAGATGTGTGCCAAAGGAGAACATTGGGGGAAAGAAACAAACTCTGCCAAAGGACAATTTTGGAATCTTGTAAGAATTTATTTGTTGATTTAACTGCGTTTGCGTTGTCCTTGGTTCCCCAGAACTGGCAGTGCCAAGAAACTGGAACTTTGGGTTCCCAGTTCCTAGGCAGGGCTGGTCTTGAATCCGTCTTCTCTAACTTACTAGCTCTGCTTCCTCATCTAAAAAAATGGGATCAAAATATTTACCTTCCAAAGTTATGAGAAAGGTATGAAAATAGCGTCAATGGAATACCTGGTACATACCCATCAGTTAGTAAAAGGCAAATTTTTCTGCACTAGAACTACAGAGCATCTACTAACCAGCCCAATCTCTCTCGCTGGTAAAGATAAATTTGGGGCTTGCTTTTTTATTTATGCAACTTGTTTTTTTTTTTTTTTGAGTACACTTGCAAAATTTATTTCTATAGCATACAAGAATACTTATAACTCAATACTGAGAAGACAAACAACACAATAAAAATTGGGTAAAATATTTGACAAGAAACTTTACTAGAGAATATATATGCTTAGCAAATAAACACATTTATCATTAAGGAAGTGAAAATTAACCTACATCTGATACTAAAACACATCCACTGTAATGGCTAAAATGAGTCAAAAGTCTGATATTACCAAATATTTAACAAAGTTGTCCAGCAACGTTCACTATTGTGAATTGTTGGGCAGGCAACATGTTACAACCACTTGGAAAATTTCCTAAGTTAAATAGTTAGTTTAACCTGTAGTTTATTACTGGGTCCTGGATAACTTTTTTTTTTATTAAAAAATTTATTTTTACATCATTTTGCACATTTTTTTTTCATCTCAATTGTAATCCCCATGGGTTTCCCATCACCAAATCACCCCTGTGCCACCACCATAGTCCCGTTATGCAACTTGTTTTTAACCCAGTGGGAAAGGTGTTGTTTATATAGGTCTCTATTAGAGACTTTTAAGAGAACTATTTTAATATTTGTTGTTTATAATCCTCAGATTACCACACTCCTTACTTGGGGAAAACTAGTAGGGGAAATCTTGTATGGTTGAGCAGTGTGTACAGATGTCTATTGTGGATGAGTGGGGCTAAAATATAGACTTTTTGTTCTCACCAATTTATGAACCCTATGGTGCTATCTGCTTGGATACGATAATTTGATTAATTTTTCACAATAAGTGGACTAGAATCAGCACTAATAATTGTGCAATTCCTTTGTTCAGGGTTAAGTTTCCTCTTGTGAGCACAGGGGACCATGAGGAACTCCTGAAGAGAATACACAAACATTGTGTTCTCTGGACCCAGTTTTCCCACCTATGTGCCCTATCTCATAGAAAATGTCTGCCAAAGACATTTTAAGTGAGGGTAACTAGAAGGCAAAAGATTCTTCAAATATGGTGTCTAGCTCAGGTGTTCCTATATCAGGTATCCCTATACTCAAGGTAGGCTCTGGAAAAAAAAAATACAAACACATTACCTGGGCCACTTGACAAAAAATGCAATATCCTGAGCTATGAACCAGGTAGTCTAGATTCCAGAACCTGTCGATGTTAAAATAGGGAACAGTTGTCTGAAATAATATAAATTACTTCCTCACAAGGCTGCTACTATAAATAAAGCTTTCCTGGATGAGGATTCCCTTCATTCACAAAGTCTATATGAAAGTCATAATGAAGGGTTGAATGTTCCTCTTGGAAAAAGCCCAAAGATAGAAGCAGTAATAGGTTTCCTTTTCTTTGATGACCTCCTTCTATCCCAATCCCCACCCCCACGCCCACAACATATACACAAAATCATCAGTCATAGGGAGCCTCCTCGCTCCCTTTCTTGCTTCTGATCTAATGTTTATAAAAGAACATATCTTTTAGGAGGCAGTAACAAATAGGTGATGGATGTCTATCTTTAACAATCTTGTTTATCTTTTAGAGTCACATTTAGCTGTTTCTGGTGCTTTTCCTAGAATCCTAGAATCCTGGTTTATGCAAGCACTTCTAAGCAACTGAATTCTACTCGTTGTAGCAAAGCTAATAGGAAATATCTACATGATGGGTTCAACTATAGAGCACATGGTTATTAAGTTAATGATACCTTAAGCATACCATAGACCTTAGATAACAGCAGCCAATGTATAAGCATATCATGGTCAATATAGTGTTTGTCAACCAAAGAAGCAAGCTGAACTTTCTTCTAACAACTATACTATTAGGTATACATCTAAAGTTGTGCCAGTTAGCTTAGCCCAGTTCCTAAGTAATGATTTCCAGTTGAGCATCAGTGATAATGCTCTTTAAATAGCAATTCCATTAAAGGAAAAAATCTAAGAAACACTCAATGCTTATCCTAGGAGCTAGATAGAATTAAATGTTGTTTCTACCTTCAAGAAATCCAGAGGCTAGTAGACAGATGGCTATGGAAGCATTCTGTACAAACACAAGATTATATCAGTTAAAATGTTATCAGTATTACCAAGATTATCAGAAGAGAACCTCACGCTATAATTTAGATGCTGAGAAGAGACCTGATCACTATTAAATAGTGGTCAATAAAAATATTTACTGACACTATTATTATTTACTTGATCACCAAATATTAAATATTTACTACCATAAAATTTCATGTTAATCCTGTTGGTTTGATAGCTGGGTCAGTTAAGGTGCTTCGGGGCAAGAAATAGGAAACAAATAAAAATGGCTTAAGCAATAAGAAAAGTGTATACTCTCACAAGTTCAGAAATACAGTTCAGTGGGATTGATGAATTCAGTAGCTCAGTTACATCATCTCTCTAAGAAACCAGGCTCATTCTGTATACTTCCTCATGGCATTAGTAAGGTTTTTTCAGACAAACAACCAATAGGAGATTATCTGTCTGTCTGTCTAGCTATTTATGTATCATCCACTTATATACATATACAAGATTTATATATTCAAAAGTGCATATATTAATCATGTATGTATGCACACATTTTAGGTATATATTTTTCCTTTTTTTTTTTTCATTATAAGGAATTGGGTCACAAGATTATGAAAGCTAACTAGACCCCAGGTCTTCAGGGTGTTTAGCAAACTAGAGGCCAAGGAGAACTCATGAACTCATGGTATATAGTTCATGTCCAAAGGCTGGTAGGCCTGAGAACCAGGAAGAGCCAGTAGTACTGTCTGAATTCATTGGTTAGAACTATATTAGATGCTCATTCCTAAACTAATCACTTGCAAGGGAAAAAAATTTATTACCATCCCAGGTTCCTCATATATGTGTATAAGTATGTATGTGTGTGTGTATGTGTATGTATACATACATATATCTTTTTTTCTTTAATTCTCACAACTCTCCTAGGATAATAAAAAGTATTATTGTTTTTGTTTTTCCTGGAGATAGTTACTATGGAGGGGCTTAACTTGACAGAGGAAAGTGAATTTCCTGAATTTTGTGTTGAAAGATATTGTCAGTCAGTCAATACCTTTTCCAGGAGGTTCATTATGTTTCTTGTGTTCTAAGTGCCAAGGCTTCAATGTGACATAGTAAGTTCTGAACTGTGAAATCAGAATGCATGGAATCCAGTTTGCTTTGTTTACCTAGCAATAGCAAAGCATAATTGACATACACATTTCTCTATATACACATCTGTGTGCAAATGGGACAATAAGGCGTATTCCTTTCAATTCTGATATTCTCTGAGTCACATGACTCTGGCCTCAAGGGGGTGTTTCGTTAGCAGAAGCACCTAATTCAGACTTCATTAATAGGGATGCCTCAGCTCTCCCCTCAAGAGAGACGTAAAGCCACGGAAGCAGGAATGACAAAAGCATTTGGCGCAGCTTTTCTGAAATTCATTTTTGAAACATCGAGGCAGAAGTGGGATAGCTGAGGTGGAGCTCAGAAGGGCAGGCAGTCTAGCATTGTTAGCAAGTGAATGTGGACAAATTATTAAGAAGAAGAGGGCAGTCTCTTAAACTAGTTCTTTGTATATGAAATTTGAAGCCTTGAGGTCTGATTAATAGGTCTGCTGCTTTTTACCCCAAACCTCATTGCCATAGCAAGCCTGGCTTTTCTAGTAAGCAAATGGGAAGAAGACAGGTTGTGTGGGGGGTAAAAGATATCTAGTTCTATCTCTGTCTTGGATAAGTCATCTTCACCCTTGGATAAAGCTTCTTCACCTTTATCAGCTTTTTCATCTGTGAAGTTGTATTCTACCAAAGATGATCTGGAAGGCTCCTTCCAAGTCTCTGGTAGTCCAGATGTTATCAGCCATTTCCATTTCTTCACATGTATCTGGAAATTCTTTTCTTAAACTGTGTCCCATATTCTTGTTTTAGAATAGTAATAAACACAGATCTGAATTCTTTATTAAAAGATAATAAAGACAAATGAAAGAAGAGAGGACCAACATCCAGTCAAATTCCTAAAATTGAAAAAAAAAAAAAGCTATTGAAGGAAAATCAGATTAAAATGCAGGCATCTGGATATTCCCAGGAAGTGATGAAAGTGTGATCTGAAATACAGAAACTCAATGACCTTTGACAATATAACTGGAAGTTAACTAGTGGCATTAACAACATATTCTGTTGACTGAAAAAGTCACAAATCCTCTCAGATTCAAGGGGAGGGAACATAAACTTTGCCTTTAAGTAGGAAGACTATCTAGAAACTTGAGGTTATGTTATACAATCACCAGCTGGGACTGTATCTAGTCTACTCAAGGTTATCCATAGGAGGTAGATATTCCCATTTTATTCCCATTCATTCCTTATTTATATCAATTGATGAGACTACAGCCTCTGAAAATATTATTAGACACTTTCTTTTCCATTCTGGGGAAGCATGGAAAATGATACAACTCTCATAGCTAAGCTCACATTCCAATATTTCTATAAACTTAGCAGTTAGAGGTGATCTCCTAATGTATAGATCTTTGGCTTGACTCTCTACAGCTCCTTCACTACAAGACCACCTGTGTTAAAACACATATAATTCCTACTTAATAGCTCTAGCTGACAAAAAATCAGATGAGTAATCCACTAGCCAATAAACAGTGATAAAAACTGCCTTGAGTTGGTTCATGAAGTAGAGAAATACAGGCCTCCAAATCAAGTAACACTTTGGCTCTAAGACATTTTTTCCTACCTAAAACACTTTAAGAATGGGACCAGTAAGATAGAAAAGGAAGATACGTGATTGGCAAAACATCAAAGTTCAGGAAGAGGCTGAAAGTTACAAGCCATGGCTGACCAGTAGGAATGGCTTACAGTCTGGAATTGACCATGACTCTAGAACTGTCAGGTTGTAATTTGGAAGTCACTTATAGCCAGCACATGGTGAAGGCTCTCTTTTTCTGAAGCACTAGAGCACTTATAGCTTGAAATATTCATTTATTCACCCAACAAGCACCTTTTGAAAGAATTCAGTGTTGCTCTTTGGTGTCCAGGAGCACAATGCTCACTTCAGAGTGTTGTAAAGAAAACCAGAAAACCAAAAAGGGAGCTCTAGAGAATGTACTTAACTATAAACAAGCATATTTCACTCTGGGTCTCATATCTTAATCTCCTCCAATGTGTCTGTAAGCTCCCGAAGGCACTAACTTTTATATATGTATAACTTCCAGTTAGCCCCAGTGAATTTTCCCCTGAAAAACCAAACAAGGTAACAATCAGCTACTTTCTTGCATTTTCTATCAAGATGGTTCTTTGTGAATTCTAAATATTCTGTCCAGATTCAAAGAAGCTGGTTGCTTCATGAGAGGTTGGAATAAGACTCTTCTTGGAAGCTACTGAATATGGATTAGTTAGACTGTTTCTCAGGAAATAAAAAGCAGGCTCTGGGGTGACTACTTGCGCACATAATTGAGTTAGCAAAGAACTGCAAATGAGAGGTTTTCCTTAAGAGGGAAAAGATTAGGGCCTCCTAACTCTCTAGGTGTTGGATTTTAACCTAAAAGGTAGTCTTCCAATGTAACCTTTCATTTAAGAACTATTACAAGAATCTACGAGTGCAGAAAATGTGCAGGTTGAAAAATTAACACATAACAGCAGTTCATTAGAACCCAGCCTTTCATTCTGTGTAAATGGAGAGTCCTCCAGCTTCTCAATGGCTCCACTGAAGCCATGTTTGGTGCAGTTCCAAAGTAGCTGTATCTTTGCTATGTAGAGAGGGGACCAAACTGACTAGGCCGCCCAAATATTCAGGCCAGAATTATTAGGGAGCCATGGCCTGACCTTCAGGTAAATGGAAGGGTCCACTTATATATTCCTATCTTGTACCCTTCTCTGAGTCACTCTGTATCACATAGGGTGGATGATGTTTTCCCTTGCTTGGAACTCCCTCAGGGAAGTGTTTTCTGCAACAAAGACAAACATGCCATGTCTGTCATAGGGAACAGACTAAAAACTGTGTAAACCACTCTGTGAGAGGGAGGCTAAGGGGCTCCAGCCATTCAAGCTCTAAGTTGTGGTCTTTGTTTTCTTTTCACATTCACACTGAAATGTGATTCCCCTGTCTTTTTATTTTTTTTTTTTTGGAAAATACCTGTGATGAGTTCCATGCTGGGAGGGAAAGAAAAGCTGTTGACAGGAAAAGCTTCTGCCTGGATGTGCCTTCTGCAAGTGCTGTTAAAGGAGACAGTCATTTCAAGCAGCCTAAGGGAAGATCCTGAAAGTAGGAATAAGAAGTCTGGATCACAAAAGTCTGGATCATCTTTAACTCTGCATTAGGCTTAGTGAGAAGGACTTTCCTCTACAAGCCCAATACCACGCATAGACTTTAGGGAAAAATGTCTTTCTCTGTCACCGTGTGATCTAGGACAAAGTGCCTAACTTCTGAGAACATAAATTTTCCAAGATGTTGTGAGAGATGAACAAGCTATTGCATATAAAGCATGTAAAAGGATCTGCCACAGAGGAAGGGCTCTGTGTAAGTCATGTGTTATTGATTTGATAATAGTTATTCCTTCACCCAGCTCTAAGGATGTTGTGTTCCAACCCTATGCAAGGGATATCTGCTTGTCTTTGGCCTTATGGAGCACATTACTTATTAATCCATGTTCACATACCTTCAGCACAAAGAAGGGCATATCGCGCCCGGCATCCCCAAGTACCCCAAAGTGTCATTTCCAAACTACCCATGCTTTATTGAGAAGCACAGAATCCCAGGTCACCCCTCTTTGAGCTACCTCTACCTTCAGTTTACCCACAATTGTCTCTGTGTTTTTATCACATTGAGTTACAGTTGTCTCTGCTATGGACTCCTAGGATTTGATTCACTGATCATTTATTCATTCCTATAGGCCAATGGTTTTGTGTATTACTTACCACAGGCATACAAAAAGAGTCATTAATATGCTTAATATGTAGATTTTCAGTTGGGAATTCTCCTGGGGAGATAATCCTGCCCTCCAACTTTGAAAGGTCTTCTTTGACACTCATTTGGTTGGTCTATCATTTTCTATTGCTTTGGTTCTAGCCACAGTTTCTTCATCTCTTTAAAGGATTAAGAACCCTCCTTCCCTGGGAGGTTATGTTGATGACTGGAGCTAATGCAGCTTCTATGTGCCAATACAGTTCTAGGTCCAGAGCCAAAATTGAAAAACTGAATTCCATTCTTGCTCTCAGCCAAGTCTTAGTTGTTAATATGAGAAAAGAAAATGAAATATACAAGACAAAATATAAGCACCACAGGGGTTATGCAGGCATCCTTCCAACGCTTATCAAGCCTCTGCCATATGTCAGATTTGGCTGAAATGGAAAGATACAAACATGCGTTTAAACTTGGTGGGGAGGGGGCAAGCCCTCCAGAAAAAAAAGACAATGGTTGGACAAAAGATATCAGGAAGAGGGTAGAAAGTTGTTTAACTAGATCAGAACCTTGGTTTCAGTAGGGAGATGTCTTTGGCACCAGACTAGTAAACAGGAGGTTGGTTGTACCGCAGCAGTAAGTAATTCGGCACTTAGTATACGCCACACACCGCTAAGCGCTTGACAGACGTTTTCTCACTTAACTGTTAGAACAACTGAGTAGGAAGGCAAATTTCTGGATTATACCTATGGCCAATTTGAACATCAGACAGGCTCAGTACCTTGACCATAGTCAAACAAATTTTAGGACTGCACCTGCTGAGGGTTCCACTGACCAGATTTGCTAGAAAACAGGGAGATGGGGGACCCTCCACCACCACCGCCCAAAGTTCGAAGGGAGTGTTCGCACTGGGGTTGTGCTGGTGGAGGCTGGAAATGAGAGAAAAGTAGCATGGGTAGCATGATCCCCAGATCCCAAGAAGCAGGACCTGTGAGAAAAGGATGCAGGCATGGGGGAGGGATGGCCAAGAGGCTTGGGGGAGGCGATCTCTGGGGGGTTGTGCGCCTTCTTTACCCTCCCTGATCTCCCCAACCCCCACTCCCCCCCCCCCCACAAGCACCCAGCACACAGGTCAAGTCGCTCCTCTCCCGCCCTCTCACCCTCCCAACCCTATTTAGAAACCGTGTCCCCGAGACAGGAAGGGCGGCGGGCCGAGAAGCACGGAGCGTCCCGGTCTCATTTCCTTTCGAATCCCCCTGTGGAATTTCATTTCATACGGTGAGGAAATCGGAGCGCGAGACCGTCGGCTGGTAGACTGCTCCGGGGGGCCTCCCCTACTCTTACGGAGACCCGCAGCTCCTAGAAGCTGGTCGGACCGAGTGCCCCCGCTAAGAGAGAGACGGGGCTCCCACCCGAGTGGGTTAGAAATGAAAACAGCCGAGAGCTCGCGCAGTACCAGGCACTGTGCTTAGCGTTTCTGCATGATCTTTAATCCTCCCAAGTCTCTTTATGGACGAGGAAACTGACGCGAGAGGTTGGGCAATTTGCTCAAGGTCACACAGGATTTAAAGCCACAATCTCCGTAAATCCGAATCCCGTGTTCTTTGTGTACGTTTTCTGCCCGATGGGGAGGTGACTGAGATGACAGCCGGAAGAAGGAAAGGGAAGGGGGCCGACAGACCCCGGAGCCCGTCTCACCTGGGAGAAGTGGGGGCAGGTTGACGAGGGCAGGAGCGGTCGGCTCCATCCCCGCCTGGCCCCGGAGCTGGGCTGTCGGAGTGGGAGGAGAGTGGAGCGGGGAAGCGGGGCGGGGCGCTGGGAAGAGGTAGGGAGGGGGGTGGCGGAGGCGGCTGGCTGGCGGCGGCCTGACCCTGCAGCGGGAGAACGGCGCCGCCCCTCGTAGCTCACGGCGCCATGCCATTGGAGAAACGCGCTGTCCGTCCAGCCCCGCCACCGCCCAGCGAACCTCCAGGGCTGCGCAGGGTTCGGGTGGCGAGAGTGCGCGGCGCTGGAAGCTGGCGGGCTTTGCGGAGACGCCGAGCGGACGCAACAGGCGCCGAGCGGGGGCTGGCCGCCCGCAGCCATGACCCTCTCAGCCTACCCTTCGGCGCCCCCCCAGGACGTCTGATATCCCAGACAGGCGCTCGCAGCTGCGGGTGAGCCGGCCGCTGCCCCCTCGCCGCCCTTGGCGCCTTATCACACTCCGTTTCCCGGAGCTCGTGCAAACTGGGGGTGTCTGCCGGAGCAGCCGCTGCTGCCCCCGGCTATGGCTATGGCCTGGCGGGGCGCGGGGCCGAGCGTCCTAGGGGCGCCCGGGGGCGCCGGGCGCAATCCGTGGCTACTGCTGCTGCCCTTACTGCTGTTACTGGGGCCGGCGCGGGGCTTCGGGGACGAGGAGGAGCGCCGCTGTGACCCCATCCGCATCTCCATGTGCCAGAACCTGGGCTACAACGTGACCAAGATGCCCAACCTGGTGGGGCACGAGCTGCAGACGGACGCCGAACTGCAGTTGACAACTTTCACGCCGCTCATCCAGTACGGCTGCTCCAGCCAGCTGCAGGTGGGCGCACCCCTACCCCCACCCCTGGCGGGACCCCTTGGGCACAGACGCCCCCCAGCTAACTCCCTGTAGCCCTGGCCAAGTCGAGCCCCTTGACCCCTCTAATCTCAAGGGTGTACCTACCCTGGAAACGCGATTTCCACCTCCCACCCCACTTTTCTGTCCCTTCGAAGAGACTAGAAACCAGCACGTTGTATAAGTCATCTCCTGCGAAAGAACCCACCCTTACACCCCGCCCTTCCGTTTTTCTCCCCTACCCACCCAACTCTGGCCAAGCCCCTAACTTCAGCAGAGTTGAGGGTTACCTTTGCCAAAAATTCCGGCCGCCCCTCTTCGGTGGGCAACTAAGTACCCGGCTGGGCTGCCAGCTGCAGTTAAGGATTGAGGGGAGAGCTATGGACCCGGGAACCTCTTCTACCAACATCCTTTCTCTTCTTAGTTTTGGTGGGCTGTGAAATGATACACCACTACACGGTTTTCTGCTTAATGGTCCCCTTTCGTGTCGTCCCATATGATTTTAGAGGTCAAAGGAACGAAAGGTTGGGTTGGCTGGAGTTCTTAATCTAAGAGTTCAGAGCAGGTTTAGTGCTTGGAGGTAAAAGAAAGCATAGCTTGGGAAAAGCAGGATGTATCGTCAAACTCCAGGAAAGTTTTTTTTTTTCAGTGATTAAAATTTTTAAAGCTTATATAATGATACAGAAAAGAAGAAAAAAATGCATATACTGGGTAATTATCTTCAAAATCAACAACCATTCACTAGGGGGAGAAAATGAACTGAAAGGAAACATTTTTAAAATGTTAACGCTGGTATGTTTTAGTTGGTGAGGCAATGAATGATATTTAGAAATTTAGAAATGAGTGAAATTGGGAAAAGACAATAGTCATCTAGACCAAAAGCTTCAGAAATCCATAGTTCTGGTTGTAATTTCTGAGAGATAAGAAACAGGCAGGCAGCTTAGTTACAAGGTGCATGTTTTTACATAAGTCATTTTCAAAGTTGGATTGTGGTTTCAGAAAGATGGTTGGGATTAGATCTGTTGCTCATTGAAATGTCCCTTTGGAAGTTTCAGAACTTTAGAACTAGGTTATAAAAACTTAAGAAATGATCCTCTAGCTCTCAGTTTGGAAACAGTACATATCCTGACATCAGTGGCAATTTTGTTGGAGAAACAACTTTTGCAGGGATATATATTTTTAATTACATGTATCCTGGGGAAGCAGCCAGGCTGTTTTGAAGGACAGGACTGGATCCCTTTACATGCTGGAAAATAGTTACTTGTAACCCTAGACTTCATAGACAACATCTGTAAGGAGCCAAGCAGACTGTTTATCAATGCTGAAGGAATTGAGAACAGCAACTGGACTCTCCCCTGCTGCTATTGCAGTTTCAGGGACTTAACATTTATAATTTCCTATTGTGCTTCATGATTATTCATTGAAAAAACCCAGCCAAACCCAACCCTGGTGACCAAAGACTTTGACCTGCATCCTAGCCCGGAGTCTAACTGTGTTTCAGTTAGGACATTTTCTATCTCAACATGGTAATGATGAAAAAAATAATAATTTCAAGAGATAAATTAAGAGGAATGTTAACAGGAGAAAATTGAGGAGAGGGAATAACAGGCAAATGACTGGATCTGCATTTTTTTTGCCATTTATTTTTATGGCAATAAAGCAAGGGGGTTAAATATATGTCACTCCATCACTGAAATGACTGAGTCATTTGATTAACTGTTCATTTCCTTCAAATAGTAGCTGAAAGGGGAAGGACAATGAAAGTTTTTTAAGGTTGATTTACTTAAATATTATTCCAAAGGGAGGTATATAATTTGAAGACTCTTTTTATTTATGTACTATGTTCGCCTGGAAAGGATAATTGGAATCAGAGAAGGAAAACGTGTAAGCGATAGATTATTAGGTGCCCTACTTCGAGGTCAGATGAAATGGTTAGAGTCCCTATAGGCTGAGGTAAAAGTAGACATGTTTGGTGCCTGGGAGCATTTAACCTAGCTTAATGTGTTTGGTCAAACTTCCAAGTCACTGTTTTCTTCATTTTTTTACTTTTACAGTTCTTCCTTTGTTCGGTGTACGTGCCAATGTGCACCGAGAAGATCAACATCCCCATCGGCCCCTGCGGTGGCATGTGTCTTTCAGTCAAGAGACGCTGTGAGCCTGTGCTCAAGGAATTTGGGTTTGTCTGGCCAGAGAGCCTAAACTGCAGCAAATTCCCACCACAGAATGACCACAATCACATGTGTATGGAAGGGCCAGGTGACGAGGAGGTGCCACTCCCGCACAAAACCCCCATCCAGCCTGGGGAAGAATGCCACTCTGTGGGGACCAATTCCGATCAGTACATCTGGGTCAAACGGAGCCTGAACTGTGTTCTCAAGTGCGGTTATGACGCTGGCCTTTACAGTCGCTCAGCCAAGGAGTTCACTGACATCTGGATGGCCGTGTGGGCCAGCCTCTGCTTCATCTCCACTGCCTTCACCGTGCTCACCTTCCTGATCGACTCTTCCAGGTTTTCCTACCCAGAGCGCCCCATCATTTTTCTCAGTATGTGCTATAATATTTATAGCATTGCTTATATTGTCAGGCTGACTGTAGGCCGGGAGAGGATATCCTGTGATTTTGAAGAGGCAGCAGAACCTGTTCTCATCCAAGAAGGACTTAAGAACACAGGATGTGCAATAATTTTCTTGCTGATGTACTTTTTTGGAATGGCTAGCTCCATCTGGTGGGTTATTCTGACACTCACTTGGCTTCTGGCAGCGGGACTCAAATGGGGTCATGAAGCCATTGAAATGCACAGCTCTTATTTCCACATTGCAGCCTGGGCCATCCCTGCAGTAAAGACCATTGTCATCCTGATTATGAGACTGGTTGATGCAGATGAACTGACAGGCTTGTGCTATGTGGGGAACCAAAACCTTGATGCCCTCACAGGCTTTGTGGTGGCTCCCCTCTTCACTTACTTGGTGATTGGAACTTTGTTCATCGCTGCAGGTTTGGTGGCCTTATTCAAAATTCGGTCCAATCTGCAGAAGGATGGGACAAAGACGGACAAGTTGGAGAGGCTGATGGTCAAAATCGGGGTCTTCTCAGTCCTATACACCGTTCCTGCAACCTGTGTGATTGCTTGTTATTTCTATGAAATCTCCAACTGGGCACTCTTCCGGTATTCCGCAGATGACTCCAATTTAGCAGTTGAGATGTTGAAAATTTTTATGTCTTTGCTGGTGGGCATCACATCAGGCATGTGGATTTGGTCTGCCAAAACTCTTCATACATGGCAGAAGTGTTCCAACAGATTGGTGAATTCTGGGAAGGTAAAGAGAGAAAAGAGAGGGAATGGTTGGGTGAAGCCTGGGAAAGGCAATGAAACTGTGGTATAAGGCCAGCCAGCCTCCTCATTTCCATGGGGGCAATGCCAGCATTTCAGTGCAAGTGCTACTAAAGTTTTATGCAGTGAATCTCAGTTTGAACAGACCAGCAACATTTAGGTGTCCCTTATAACCTACTGCCACTCACCCCTACTCCCTTTTCCAACCCAGCATCATAAAACTAATGATTTTACTGCAGACTTTGGAATGACCCAAAATGGAAAAGCCAGTTAGAGGCTTTCAAAGCTGTGAAAAATCAAAATGTTGATCACTTTAGCAGGTCGCAGCTTGGATGGTCAGGTCCTGCTTAGATTCCAGGAAGCTGGGACGACTCTGCTTTTCCCTGCTTGGTGGGTTTGGAGCTGTGAGCTGGCAGTTTGCAGGGAAACAGATTAACTTTTTTAACCCTTTAAACATTTTAAATACTAACTGGGTCTTTCAGATAGCAAAGTGATCTATAAACACTGGAAATGCACTGGGTTCAGAGAAGTGTTACAAGACTTTTATAGTTTGGCCGAGCTAACATAAACATTTTCTGGGGTGCACTGTCTGCTGTTTAGAACTTGTGGATTGCTTTCCCAAGACATGGTGTCAGATCTTTCAGTGCCTTTGTCATAAAACAGAATTGTTTGAACAAACAAAAGAACTGTGCAGACACACATAAGGTGTCCAATGGATTTTCTTCTCTCTCTTAAATTTCAACGTCTCTGTTCTAGGTGGCTGCTGTTTTTTCATTTTACGTTCATGTCTCAAAATAAGTATTTTTATAGAGATCTTTGCACTGCCGCATGTCTGATGAGGGGAAAGGAAAGGTGATTTCATTTTCTGACAATCACTTAATTCAGAGGAAAAAGAGATTTACCAAGTAGACTTACCTTCCTGACCCCAGAGACCTATTGCATTGAGCAGTGGGGACTTAATATATTTTACTTTGTGTGATTGCATCTATGCAGACGCCAGTCTGGAAGACTAAAATGTTAAATTTGTTGGCAACTTTGCATTCACACAGATTAGCTGTGTAATTTGTGTGTGTCAATTACAATTAAAAGCACATTCTTGGACCATGACATAGTGTACTCAACTGACTTTAAAACTATGGTCAACTTGCATTCTTGGAATGATAGTGCCTTTTTACTTTAGCATAAGAATGTTATCAAGAGTCTGGTTTACTTACCACAATGGAGGCTTTTTCAGTTTTGTGGAGGGAACTAAGGACAGCTAATCCAGCTACTTGGTGCATAATTGTTTCCTAGTAATTGGCAAAGCCTCCTTATATAAGATTTCACTGGAGGCAGTGTGGCCTGGTGTATTTATATGGTGCTTAATGAATCGCCAGAATGCCAGCCAGGAGCATGACTGGGTAGGAGGGAATAAAGTGTAGACCGTATGAAATGAACTGCAAATTCTAATAGCACAGGTCTTAATTGCCTTTCGCAGAGGTATCCAAAGCTTTAAAAATTTATATTCTACGTTCCTCACAAGGGGGTACCCCCTTAGCATTCTCTCAAAAGTTGCAGGTCCTTGAAAAATCACAACCAGCCTTTCTCTTAACCTGTTTTAGGCCTTCTAGTCACCAATCTCTAGGACAGATTGGTGGCGATGTCACAGGTTATTCCGCCTTGTAACTCATACCTGTTTTTGCTTCAGCAACTACTTTGGAATGACTCATTTATTTATTTATTCATGTCACCCCCTCCCCCCCCTTTAAAAACACACAGAGAAGCCCTTTTATCACACCTCTTCATGGAAAAACACTTCGAGGGGCTAAAATTCCAAATAGGTGGTCAAGTTTTAGAAATAAGTGTCTCTCTCTTTGGTTTGAGTTTTACAATAATGGTTTGACATTTTCCCTTTTTTCTCTGTCATTGCATGGTTCTGAGATGAAGATGCACGAGATTTGTTGCATGTTTTGGAAGGGAAAGTCTTGGGCTTTTGAGACAGATGCTGAATGGGTTGGGTGACTCCTGCTCTGTGTACTGAGCCTCAGGACCTTGGCCAGACTCTCTCAGGCTCCAGGAGCATGAGAAATGAGCCCCAGAAAGACCAGTGGAACTCCACCTGACTCTACCTTACCTATGACAGGTAAAATGTGAAGTCGTGCTGTCGCAGACAGTTGCCAGAGCTGACAGTGGCAGGGCCTCCCCTTACGCATGCGCATGTGCATGCGCCACCCTATTGTCTTAGGACTTACACAGAAATGATGGCTTCAGAAAGGGAAGGACTGAGCAGGGGTACTGGCCTTCCTATTGGAGTGTAGGGGGTTTTGACGCCATTTTCTTTGGCATGTTTTAGCCATCATATGGCCAAAGCAGCACCTAGCGCAGGGCCAGGCCCAGCATAAGTTCTTTGTATTTGTGAATGAAGAAATAATAATAATAGCACTGAGAATACTTGTGTGAACCTGGATGCCTAAGTTTTAGAGTCTGTGCCCTGACAACTTCCTCGGTTTTGACCTATCTCTTCACAAATTTCTTGCCTTCTCAGGGAACAGTGTATCTGAACAGAATTGGCTCGTGGGGCAGACTGGATTGGTAGCTTTAGCAATGTCACCAGCTTCTAGGCCTTTCCTTTCATACTATAGACAATGGAGATAGTTGACAATTTCAGGAAGGAGCTTTGTGTCTCACAGTTACCAGTGACCTTGAAGCATCACCTCTTAAGGTGACATTTGTTTTTTAAAAAAGTCAAAATTATCAGTTATCACTTGTTGAGTGCCAGCTATGTGAAAAGTTCTGTGTGAGGTGCTTTCAGTTCTTCTAACTGACCCAGACTGGGGGCTGTTGGACATGTCGACTTTGCTTTTGGCTTTGGGAAGGTGCAGGGAGCTCTGAATTCCCATCTTTTCACTGTGTTCATCCCATACACCTCTTCTGGGTCTTTCTATATCTTCACTGCTTCTCTCATCCCCTCCCAGGGTTCTCTCCAAGTCAATGATAAGGGTTTTGACAGAAAAGTACCAACTCTCCTTCAGGAGCATTTCTGTGGAAAATCCCTTGGAAGACAATGAAAAATGTCTCTAAGGATGTGAGCTTCCACATTAAAATGTCTTGGTACAGTTCAGGGCTTGGGTGTTTGCTGTGACGTGGCAAGTAAATTTAAAGACATCATCTTCCTCAAGGAAGTTAGGGGTTTCTTTCTTAGAAATCTTGAAGAACTATGATCTTACCTTCATTAAAAAAAAAAAAAATCCCTTGGCTTCCAGAGATTTTATTCAACAAGGCCTAATGGCATATCTTGTCCAGCCTCCTCTCTGGCAAGCTCCCTCCTCCTTCACAAAGACCAGGCCTTGGCAGGAACACGGGCTACAGTGGAACCGGCCAGAATCATCTGGTTGGGCTACTTGGTTGATTCCTATCTATTTTCCTCTATGTAGACAGTTTCCTGGTCTCTGAGACTGCTTTTGAATTGGCAGCTTACTCGGGGTCCTGAAACCAGAGAAGGATGACACCTTTTATTTCCCCTAGAATCTCTCTGACCATCTCTTTTCTGGGTGCCCCTTCACCAGCAGGCCTCAATCCAAAGGCCAGGATATTTCTGTATCTGGGTTCTGAGCTGTGACTTACCAGCACCTGTGGCTCTGTCCCACTGGTTTCCCTTAGCCTGTTGGTCACTGAATCCAATGCTGATTGTTTTGGGAACCAGGCTGGGACCTGAGGACACAAAGGAACTGAGCCCCCAGGAGGCAGACTGAATTGAAAGGGAGCTCACTAGGGAGGTGCAGTCTCTGGCTTCTGGTAAGCGGGCCATAGCTATAGTTAGGAAGGAGCTCCTCAGAACACAGACTTTGGAAGCAACCTTCAGGATCCATTTGCATTTGATTTACTTACATTATAAAGCAGATTGGAGAGTTCTTTCCCAGCCAATTATGTCACAGCACTGGACTGGCAGTTCTTCTGGTTCCTTTTATTGTGTTGAGTTCAGTGTCCCTGTCTGCATTGTGCATGCTGTCTGGCAAGCGACCCTTGTTATCATTTTCCCTCTGGTCTTAGCGAGCAGATATTGGAAAACGAGGAGGGTGTTTTATTCCTACCAGGGATCAGATCCCAGAGCCTTGAATAATGAATTTTCCTTCATGCTAACCTGATCTATGCCCTCTGTTACTCCTTAAGAAGTGTGCCATGCACATTTGCCCTCACTGCACATCAGAGTACCAGGAGGGATGCGAACCTGGAACCCACAAGAGGCCTCTTCCCCTTGGCATATCAGGTGGCTGTAGTTGCCTGTTTCTGGTTCTAACTTACCCCACTTCCATTCTTCTTCTCAGCACCAGCAAATTCTCACTGTTTACCAAGGCATTTTGGGTCCTATTGAGACATGTCCACCAAGCTCTGTATCTCCCTGACTCCCATGACATTCAGTACCTGACGGCTGGCATCGGGAGGCTTCTGGATGGGCCAGAGCAGCTCCGCCCCGAAGGCTGAGTCCAGCCTCTCTCCTCGCTTGGACCCTTTCCACATCCTGCTTGTGGCCCTGGTCCCACTTGCTTGTGGATTTTGGAAGTGGAGGCTGCTCTCTAGCTGTCTGCCAGTCTACCTGTAGGTGGCTCTGAAATTTTTCCTACCTCCCAGGGATGCCGTGAGACTTTAGAGGGTCTGAGGCTGAAGGCCCCTTGAGTTCTTTGAGAGAAATGTGGACTACATAGCAATGGTGTTACAGGACAAGGTAAACCTGCTGGTGCAGTTGCCTGGCTGGTATTCGGTGGCTCTTTCTTGGATCCTTGAGCTGCTCCACAGCTCCAGCCACCTTGAGGCTAACATGGGGGAACTTTCAGATGTTCCACGTAGAGGTACCAGGCAAACTTCTGCAACACATGCCCTGAGTAAATTGCTGAATTTCAAAGGAAATGGACCTTGCTTTTAAAGATGTACAAAAGTATGTCTACATTGATGTCTGTACTGTAAATTTCTAATTTATCACTGTATAAAAACATAAACTTTGCTATTTAATTTTTGTATCAAAGGAAAATAAAGTTTTGTTTATTAACTGCTGTGTGATTTGACATTTTGCTGCAGGTATAAGAAAGTAGAGAGAGGCAGCAGTGAAAAATTGAGAATTTGGTTTGCAGAGTAGATTGGGAACGGCTTTCTGAGATCCTCTTTGTTTTTGCTGGTGCTATTTTTCCCTTCTGGGATTTCTCCTGGGTCAGCGAGCTACTGAGGTCCAGGGTCAACAAGATTTATCACTGGTCATCAGTAACACTTAAGTGGATGTGTAACTACAGTTCCCAAGTTGTTACCCCATGAAACCTCTTTTTGGCATTTCCAATAGTATGACCATTTTATAGATCTTCAAAGTCCTAGTGGTGGCCTGAGAAGCTTACTTATCACCACTGGAGCTTCAGGCCTCCTAAAAAGAGCAAAGGAGGCTTGGCATTTTTTTCTTTTTAAATTTAGATTTTCATTTTTTCCCCCTGTCTGCATAATGATTCTGTTTTGTGTGTGATAAACACTTTAGCTAATTTTATAGTGTGATAGACACCAGGATATGGCACAACAGTCAGCCAGGAAAATGACTTCTTCAGCTAATTTTGTAGTTGGCTATGTCTCTAATCCAGAAAAGTCATCAAAGAAAATGCAAATACATTATTAGGACATTGTCATGGAAGCAAGTAATGTTATGGGCCACAGACAGAGAGAAGAGAACCCCTGCCACTAGACACTTGTACTGAAGTCCTTGCAGAAAACATTAGCCTGCTCATTTGTCTTTTAATTGCTTTCCACCCGCTGTTTTCACCTACAGACTGCTATGTGTTTTGGTGTGAGTAAAAGGCCTGCAGAATAAGGATCTGCCATACTGCTCTCCATTGCTGCAGATTGCTATTGTACTTTTATCTCAAACCATAAGTGAAGGAAGGTGTGTAATTAAACTCTTACTCATTAAGTGGTTGGAGAGTTAAGGAAAAGGCAATGCAATCTGCAATGAATTCATAATAATCCTTTACATTTGCAGATGTGTCTTCTGTAGAGAAAACACCTTATTTACATGAATTCATTGTATTCCCAAGACATCTCTGAAGTTAGCAAGGCAGGATTGATTTAGAGAGCAGAACTGAGAAATCTAAAGAGGTCAAGGAACTTGCCCGGGAAACTGGATGAGGTGGTACAGTTTAAACAGCCAGGTTTTCTCATGCCTACTCCAGAGGTTTGATTTTGTTTTACACTTAGTTGTGGGTTGAATCTTGTCCACCAGACATGTTGAAGTCCTCACTCTCTAAAACCATGGATATGAACTGATTTGGAAATAGGATCAAGTTAAGATGAGCTAATGCTAGAGTGGGCTTTAATACAATGACTAATATTTTTGTAACAGAAAGGGTATTTCAGGGCCTCTCTGTTGGTATAAGGAGGTTAAGTCTGAGCACTCTCAAGCTGTCTGCAGCCACTGCGGCACAAGTTCCATCCCCGGCCAGGGAGGTGACATGTGTCACAGCAGATGTCTCCTGTCTTGCACACTGCTCCCTTCAGCATATTTCAGTCAGTCTGCCTATTCTGTTCCCCACTCTGTGGTGAAAGCTCTCACCCACTCTGGCTCTGGCCTGTACCCCAGCTCATGTATGCATACATTTTTTAAAAAATCTTTAAAAAATTAAAGAAGGTATTTGGACATATGAAGAATACCTTGTGAAGACAGACACAGAGGTTATAGTTGTATTTGTAGGCCAACAAATTACCACCAAAGATTATTAGCAACTACCTAATGTTTTGAGTGGCACAGAAAAGCCTCCCTTAGAGTTTCCTATAGGAACCAATCTGCTGACACCTTGATTTCAAACGTCTAGCCTCCAGAACTGTATGAGAATAAATTGTTGTTGAAAGATACCTCCTGTTTAGTGATTTATTAGATAACCACCCACGATCTATTAGGTAAGCACTCCAGTGATAATTTGTCATACAGCCCTAGGAAATGAGTATTTGCTTGGTTCCTCTGGTTTAACTACAGCAAGTAGTTCATTGGAAATGGGCGAATGTCTTGGTGGGTATCTCAATAATGAGAATTGGCTATGAGCTTCTGTTGTCTAAGGATTATAAAGCATCATCACTCGGATAAATTTCTTGATCTGTAAGTTGGACCCCTCTGAAGTCTACCCCACATCCCTGATACTCAGCTGACTTGAACTGGTCCTGGTCCTGGCTCTACCCATCCACCCACCCCCCAATGGGAACTTTGTGTGCAGGGCCAGGACCTTGAGTGGAATGTGGCCCAAGGGTTTTTAGCATTTCTGTCCTGAGAACTGATTTTTTCTCTTTCCCATTTTAGCTTTCACATGCAATCGTAATTTTAAAGTTGAGCTGACTCTTGACTAAAGAGGTCAACCTTGGCCCCCTGTCTTCAGAGGTTCTGTGTACAGAAATAAACCACAGTCAGAGAGGGCATTTACCCCTCCCCCTTACTTTCCTTCCCCATGCAGCTGGGCTGGAGGACTGGGAGTATTTCCCTAAAGGTTTTCATAATATTGGGCCCACAATGGTTTAGTCCAAAGAGCTTTTTAAGTGATTCTTGACTCCATGTGAAAATTCTTAGATTCACCCTGTCCTTCCATTAGTCTAATCCTCAGGCTAAGAGAATGCATGGTCTCATCTTCCCAGATGGCAAAGAATTCCAACTACAAACTCCCAAGGACAAAATTAAAGAGGAAAATTACATTACATAACAATTGCTTGATTTTGATTGTTCTTCTATGTGGTTTCCTATAAGCACCCCATTCGGTGCACACTCGTGAGTGTGCTTAATCTCCTGAATAGCTTGCATTATCAATACCTTGCTCTTTGAGAGATGAAATGATTGACTGTCTGAATTTTCCAGAATGCCTGAGGGTTGTGTCATTTCTCTTGATATGAAGTAATAGAGTTTAAAGCAGTAAGATGAAATTGATAAGTGACATAGAAAAATTGATCCTAGTTCCTTCCATGTTTTCCTCTTGCTCCCCAACCCTTCATCTGAATTTTCCTTTCCCCGAAATGCTCCTTCCCTCTTCCTTCAACTAGGTGATGTCTGTTTTCCCTTCAAGACTTACGTTTTATGTCAGCTCTCCTGGGGAAATTTCCCTTACCTTCCTACAGGGCATGACCTGCCTTCCTTTTCTTCTTATCTGGCATAAGCTTATGTTTCTGTATTTCCAGCCTGGGGGCATTCATGCTGCTGATGGTAAAACACACCCCATGGATCAGCTCTCTGATGAAGATTGTGAGCTCCCGTGATGCTTACTTGTGTGCCCTTACCTCGGGCCTGACACAGAGTACAAATTTCAGGAATAGCTCTTGAAGGAAGGGAGGGAAGATAAGAGGGAGACAGATTTTATCTTGTTAGGTGGGGAATCTGAGGGAATTTGGTGACAAATGTGGCCATGATAAGGAAAGAAATCAAAAGGAGACAAGACCCCACAGAGAGGGATTTCTGGAACGATGCTTGGACAATAGCTCCAGAGAGAATTCTCTAGCCTCAAAGATACGTTTGAAAACAATCACCTCCCCACTGTATTGCTTATCTTTAAATTGTCTCTACTCCACTCTTCTTCCTCCTCAACAAATATTTGCTGAAGTCTTCTGTCTGCAGACTACTGGAGTGGGCTGGAGAAGGGGAAGAGGGAGTGACTGATTGTAAATCTCCATGAAAGACAAAGTCTAACTGAGAGTCCAAAAGTGCAGATGACAAAATGGAGAAAGAATTCGGCTGTTATTACCAAGCTTAAAACTCTAAACCTGGTAAAACAAATACGCTGCTGCTTGGTAAATATTTGTTGAATAGCTGAACAAGGGTCTATCATGAGCCAGCCACTGTCCCTAGAGAGGCCTGTCAGGGACAGCAAAATAAATAAGACACGACCTTTCTCTCTAGAAGTTTATGGCAGTAGACCAATGCTCCCTCTATCCTGCTTGCAAAGAATCAGTGCTTCCAATCTTATCATTTTGGTCTATGTAATGTCTTCCCAAAATTCCCAAGGTCTCCGTTTAGCGTGGCCGGTATAGCACCTGAGAGCTAAGCGCACTGGGAAAACATTTCCTGAACTGTGGGCCTCAACAGGTAAGTGTGTCAGAAAGGGAGGGGGAAGGGGACAAACAAGGAGGGGAGAAGCCTAGAAACCATGTGTGCTTCTCAAACCACCCTCTGAGTTCAACATGTCAAATTAAAGATCAAAATGTATGCATGCATTGTCATTGGAAGCACTGCATCATCAAATCAGTTAATGGCTTCATCTGAAACCTCCCGAGCCTACGTGCTTGGGATATTTGTACCTAAACAAGTGGCTGTGTGTATGTGTGCCTAAGTCCTCTGAGTGCGATCTTCTTGCTACTCTCATATCATAATCTATAAAACAAAGCAACTGCTTATAGTGTTAAAAGGGGCTTGTGGTCAACCCTCATTTCCTTTTACCCAGGGTGAAAGGGATAATGTGTGAATAAATTTGTCTTAGTTGTCTGTGGGAGGTGTGGGATGGCAAGTGGGTTCAATGTAACTGGAACCCGAGACTCTTGGGATAGGAGGGACAGCGTGCTATGGCCAAGTCATGAAGGCTATGACTTGGGGGTTAGACATTGTCCCACGCTCAGTGCTGGGCAACAAACAAAATTTGAGAGCTAGGAAGGCTCATGCACATCCACACTGGTGTTTTCCACAGCTTGCCCTGCCTGTGTGGATAGGGGTCCAGAGAAAAGGAAAGCTGGGAGCAGGCTGACCAGTTTGGATGAGAAACCACACAGGCCTAAATGAAGGTGTGTGGGAGAGAGCTACCAAGAAGGATGCAGTTTTCATAGAAACCACAGCTCTGTGTCTTCCGTGGCACTGTTCAATGAGCCGAATCTTTGCTTTCTAAACTTTCTGAGGCAAGGAACTTTCTGTTTGTTTGTACACCTGATACAGCACTCTACATTGTGAGCTACAGATAAATAACTACCTTGCACTGAAAGGCCAGAGCAGATTGCAACATTGACCAGGGACCCCTAGAGAGCTTGGGTTTCCCTGAATTAGACTCCTTCAGAGTCCCAGGTCAACATGACACCATTTGTTAGTGGCTGGGAGGGACAGGTCCCTGTGAGGACAGCAAGCACAGTGTTTATTTAGTGCTAAGCCCCTCCCCCACTTCCACTCTTGGGACTCAGAAGTTCCTATCAAGACATGCTTCCTAGAATAGCTAATACAAATTCCATTGTAAGGGCTTAATTTATCACAAACTTACTCCCAGTGACATCTCCATCTAGATTTTCTTTCTTGACCAGTTTTCTTTGCCAGCAACTGTTATCAGTAAAGGTCTGCGTAGCCTAGCGCCATCCACAGAAAAAGATATCACAGTCACACACATTTTTCCTGGTCTCTTCCTTTGAAAGCAGAAATTCTGTATAACATTTTCCATAAGTGAAAGAGAGAAGCACTTCCTAACTTTTTTTTTTTTAACAACAGACCTTCCTTTTGGATTTACATCAGCATTTAGCTAACTTCCTGAACACTTCACCCATTTCCTGAACTTATTCTGAGGAAGGAAAAACATCCTCCTTCAGAAATAAATGCAAATAATGTCCGAGATTACTTTTATTAAATAGTGTGAATGTATTGGAATTTCCCGTTCAATGTACATTTAGAGTGAATAATTCAACAAAAATCTTTGTTGTAATCCTGTAGATTCCATTTTATTTGCAGGTAAGCCTGAAGAATTATAACTGTTGTGTAGCTACTGGCAAGATAAATTCTGAACATGTGCAATTTTTACTCTTGCAGATTTTTTTTTTTTTTTAACGGAAAAGTCTGAACACTAGGGAGAATTATTTTTCTGTAGGTCAGCATTTTTGGAAGCTTTGTTGCTTTTGAAACAGGATTCTTATGACACCTAGTGGTCAATAAAGGAAGAACAGTTTCAGAGCAGAACGTTGACTTCAGAAGTACCCCAGTAATTAGAATTTGGGGGCAGAAAATACATCCCTTTGTGACATTAATAGTAACCACATTGTCTAGGAATCCTGAGAATCAATGACCTGAACGTGGTGTCATTTACTGTTTCTGGAGACCTTCTCTTCTCTTGATGAAGACTTCCTCAGAGCCACCCACCACCTAGGGCTGAATTGTTCCAATTTTAAGAATGAATGAAAAACATAAAATTCTGAAAAGGAAACACACCAGTGTACTAATCTGGGCCCAGATTTAAAATTTTTAATTTCCCTGTAATTGTGGGACGATATTCTTCCATCTCTGGTGAATAAATCTCACTGATATCTTGGATAAGTATTTTAGGGTGACTGCCCTTTCTTTCTGAATTCTTTACTGGGACCTTCTTGGTTCTCTAGCGTTTGGGAGCAAGCGATTTTAAAGAGAGAAGTGATAAGAATCTCAGTGAATCTGCCTGCCCTACTACCCCCCAATCCTTCCCAGGAGAAGGCCTTGGGAACAGATGATTATCTGGCCTTCTTGTTCCCTCCCCAGGAAGGGACTCCTTCATCCATTACTCAGCCTGACATTCTCCCTTAGGTTCAGCTCTCCTAATGTGACAGAGGCCCTAGAACCTTGTCCTCCCCCTCTCTGCCAGTCTCACCTCCCACCAATGCCAGACAGAACCAGTTTCCAGTCAATCCACATACAGACCCCTTTCTCTGCCCGTAACACACTGGTCTCCAATACTGAAGGCTCTTCCCCTTCATGGTCCCACACACATTCTTTAAGCCCCTCCACTGGGCCCCTCGCATGAGGCAGGCAGGAGAGCTGCTGGCACCCCCAGTGTCTGGGCCTGTAGTCTGTTGTTTGTATCTTGTCAGTGTGCTTCTCAAGAACCAGAACTGCTCTGTCCAGGCACCCAGCAAATGCTCACTGCAATCCTTTCATTAGTCATTTGTAGCACATTTTGATAGGAGTAAATTAGGAGCAGGGAGAGCTACTTTGAAGGAAGAGTTACAATTAGAGCTTGGTCTTTGAAAACATACAGAACTGTTTATTCTGAAATGATCTGTTTTCACCTCCAGAAGAGTAGACATTTTCACAAAAATAATCTTTAAGTTTCTCTTGGGACCTACACTGTAGGATTTTTATAATTGGGGAAGCTATGCTCTAAAGGTTTGTGTGTGTGTGTGTGTGTGTGTGTGTGTTTTTTATATCAAGTCAAGGTTGGGAGCCCACAATTGTTTGCAAAATATTTTATGAACAGCGATGTCTTTTTTCTGGGCAGATGGCCTATACTTCATAGAAGGGTCTGCCATCACAAAAAATTAAAAATCACTGATTAAAAATCATTGTCTGACAGGGTGAACCTTATCAAACGAATTTTTGGAGCTTCTGGAGAGAAGCCTATAGTGAGCAGAGGTGAAACTCTTGCTTTTTCTTCCACTGCCCCTAGTCAGAGCACACCAATTAGTCTGACCTGCCATTTAAATATAGAGACTAAGAGGTTTCTGATCAGGTTTTGTCTCTGTTGCATTGATGTCCTCTCCTCACTCCTAAACGTAAGGGGGAGGGTGTGATAACAGCACTTGTCAGTTTAGATTATGTACCTTTTGCCACATAAAAAATATCCTTACTCGGGCCCTCCCTGGTGGCGCAGCGGGTTAAAGCACTGCACTAAGAAACTAAAGCCCTTCCGCATGAGTTCGATTCCCGCCTGCCCCGGAGGCGACCACATGGCGAGGCAGACCCCTTCTGACCCGCCCGCTGCTCCCCTCTGCAGTGTATTTCGTCGATCTGCCTGTTCTGCTCCCCACTCTGTCTCTGGTGAATCCTCTCACCCTCTGCATCTCTGGCCTGTACCCCAGTTCTGTACGAATAAATAAATCTTAAAAAAAAAAAAAATCCTTACTCTGTGAGAGCTACCAACAGCTTTGAGAAATTCTGCAAGTGGTCCACCCTGGACCCTCTGGGAAACATCAGGAAGCCTGCACAGGAAGCATATTGGTGGAGGAGTCCGCTGTGGTCTGGGACTGTAAATTGCTATGTTTTTGCTCTTGATGGGAGCTGTCCTCTGCAACAGGAATTGTGGTTGGCAGAGGGATTTCCTGGGTGAGAGCTGGACAGTCATTCAGGGTCGCTTGCTTAGAAAGGCTTCTTGCTTTGTTTAATACTCTACTGTTGCCATCTTGAAATCCTTATTTTTTGGGCAAAGGGCTTAATATTTTTATTTTGCACTGTATCCCTGTATCCTGCAGAAGATGTTGCATGTCTTGAGTGGCTGCATAATCTGAAGCAGCACTGGGTGGTAGAAAGAGTTTGAACTTTGGAGTTGTAAGTAGTGGAAGTTCAAATACCAGTTCCATGACTTTCCAGATGTGTGAGCTCTGGGCTTCAATATTCTTATAGCTAAAATGTTGGTCACTGTGATCATCATATTTAATTTTTACAACTCTCAGTGCAATTAAGCAGTTTGTGGTATAGTAATTGGTAGTGGTTGATAATGACAACAATACCTTACAAATAACTATTCAAGAAAGAATTAAACACATTATTGTGAAAAGCAGATCGGAAAAGAAACAAATAAAATGCCATACAACTTTAAAGGCTGAGAAGGTAGAATTGTTTTCACCATCACCTTTACATGGCACTCTGCAAATAGTGCCAGTAGAGCACTTAAAAATATATTGTTATTTTCCTTTAATATACTTTTTTCTTCTGTTAAACTTTGAGACCCCACGAGATAAGCAGCTCTGCCAATCCAATAAAAAAAAAATGTTTCCTAGTTCAATGCCTGTCATAAAGTAGATTCTTAGTATTTGTTGAAAGAATCTACAAGCCCACTGTTTTACTTTACAGTTGAGGAAACTGAGGTCCAGAGAACTCAAACCCATAAAACACGTCTTTGGCAAAGCCAGGCCTGGAGTCCCTCCTGTTGGTTTTGAAGGGATTAACTATTGGCTGGGGGTCCCATGTAGATCTTGCCCCCTGTAGTTACTAAATACAGTTGTTATTGCTTGCTGGGTTGCAATCAGATCATCTGGGAAGTGTTTGCGAGTTTTATGTAAGTGCATATTTATTTATTTGATTACTTATTATTTCAAGTGGAAAATCAGAGGGAAAGAACTGTCACTAGCACCAGACTATACTTGTGAGTGCACCAGAATAATGGAGCAGGTTCCCATCAGCTCACTTTCCTGGGCACACAGCTCCCCTCCCCAGGCTGGCTGGCCACCCTAACTTCCTCCCTCCCCTCCCCATTCCATCCATGAGGCCATTTTCTGTGGGTCTTGTGTCTTAGTTTGATTGATCACACACCTATATCTTGGGTTTTTTTTTTTTTTAACGGAAAAGTCTGAACACTAGGGAGAATTATTTTTCTGTAGGTCAGCATTTTTGGAAGCTTTGTTGCTTTTGAAACAGGATTCTTATGACACCTAGTGGTCAATAAAGGAAGAACAGTTTCAGAGCAGAACGTTGACTTCAGAAGTACCCCAGTAATTAGAATTTGGGGGCAGAAAATACATCCCTTTGTGACATTAATAGTAACCACATTGTCTAGGAATCCTGAGAATCAATGACCTGAACGTGGTGTCATTTACTGTTTCTGGAGACCTTCTCTTCTCTTGATGAAGACTTCCTCAGAGCCACCCACCACCTAGGGCTGAATTGTTCCAATTTTAAGAATGAATGAAAAACATAAAATTCTGAAAAGGAAACACACCAGTGTACTAATCTGGGCCCAGATTTAAAATTTTTAATTTCCCTGTAATTGTGGGACGATATTCTTCCATCTCTGGTGAATAAATCTCACTGATATCTTGGATAAGTATTTTAGGGTGACTGCCCTTTCTTTCTGAATTCTTTACTGGGACCTTCTTGGTTCTCTAGCGTTTGGGAGCAAGCGATTTTAAAGAGAGAAGTGATAAGAATCTCAGTGAATCTGCCTGCCCTACTACCCCCCAATCCTTCCCAGGAGAAGGCCTTGGGAACAGATGATTATCTGGCCTTCTTGTTCCCTCCCCAGGAAGGGACTCCTTCATCCATTACTCAGCCTGACATTCTCCCTTAGGTTCAGCTCTCCTAATGTGACAGAGGCCCTAGAACCTTGTCCTCCCCCTCTCTGCCAGTCTCACCTCCCACCAATGCCAGACAGAACCAGTTTCCAGTCAATCCACATACAGACCCCTTTCTCTGCCCGTAACACACTGGTCTCCAATACTGAAGGCTCTTCCCCTTCATGGTCCCACACACATTCTTTAAGCCCCTCCACTGGGCCCCTCGCATGAGGCAGGCAGGAGAGCTGCTGGCACCCCCAGTGTCTGGGCCTGTAGTCTGTTGTTTGTATCTTGTCAGTGTGCTTCTCAAGAACCAGAACTGCTCTGTCCAGGCACCCAGCAAATGCTCACTGCAATCCTT
>NW_004567116.1:49280991-49282566 GCF_000260355.1 Condylura cristata | reverse complement strand
AGCTGGTCCATGCTGTTTTCCACCCAGGTACTGTGACCCCCACCAAGTTTCCAGTCTCATCAAACCTCTCTTTCCACTCTCAGGTGGGAACACCTTCCTGCCTGTGTTGTCACTGCTGGCAGGCGTTCAGTGGAGTGGCTGGTGTCTGTCAGAGCCTCTGCCACACTGACTACCTTTGCAGCTTCAGTGCTAGAGAGGTGATGAGGAATAGGTGATACTTTCTCTCCCTCTCTTTGCCTCCTCACTCCATTCCCATAGCCACTTTTCCAGGTGTCTTTCCATTGCCCCAGAGTAAACCCTGTGATCTGAGTGTCTGGAATTCTCCTTGAGTATATTTCTTCAAATGTTTCAGGCAGGAAGTGAAACCACTATTTTATGGTTTTGTGTGTGTGTGTGTAGATCTGGAGCATAAGCCTGAGGTGCGGGGGTGAGAGGAGGTGCGGGGGTGAGAGGATTCATCAGAGACAGAGTGGGGAGCAGAACAGGCAGATCTACTGAAATATATTACCAAGAGGACTAGCAGGCAAGACAGAAGAGGTCTGCTATGCTCTGTGGGTCAACTCCCTGTCCAGGGAACAAACTCAGGCCATAGTGGTGATAGCACTGAGATGTAACCTCTAGGCCACCAGGGAGGCCCCCCCATCTTACGATTATGCAATCATCTTGGATGTCAGCAAAGATAACAGTTTCTAGGTAACTTAAATAGGTGGATATTTATTGGAGGCACATAGGAGGGTAGGGAGAATTAGAGGTAGAAATGGATGGACAGTTGGGAAAATATTTGTGCGAGCAAGGACGCAGTCAGGCATAGGAAAGATCCAAGTTTGAGTTTTGATTTAGATGATAATAACTCGTAAGCTTCAGTTTCCCCTCAAGAAGTAGAGTCAGAGAGCCAGGTCAGAGAGAAGTGGAGCTACAGCGACAGTGCCTTAGTGGGAGTAGTTTGGTTAGTTTCTAGGCTCTGATACTGTTGAACAAATGGCTTCCAGCTGTCTCTGTAGATAGTTTCCAACTGCACCCCTGTTCTTGTATTGTTCCCTGACATTTCCAGCTAAAGGGACGACCACAAGGTGGGCTAGACCCAAATCAGTTGCCTATCATTTGTGTGTCAGGACCTGCGTGTGTGTGAGACCCTGTCCACTTGTGATGTGGAAGATGGGTCTTACCTCATATCAAGAGAAACCACAGAAAAATTAGCTGTTAGAGAGAAGGATTGGATGACAGTTATTAGATCATAAAAATATGACAAATGTCCACTGCAGTTCAGAAAGGCTCTTTAATCCCCACAAAGGGTCTTAGAATCTTAGACCCGGCCTTGTTCAGGAATGACTCCTCTTTGCGGATAAAGGTCCAACTACATTTAGCATCCATGGTGTGGAGGAGGAGGATCCAGCTGGGTCTGCTCATTCAAAGTGGCTTAAAAAAATTAATACTGAACGAAAACAAACTTAAAGGATGTGTTCGCATTGAAATACACATACAGGGCCCTCCCTGGTGGCGCAGCGGGTTAAAGCACTGCACTGAGAAGCTAAAGCCACTTCTGCATGAGTTGGATTCCCGCCTGCCCCGGAGGTG
>NW_004567116.1:49255056-49280891 GCF_000260355.1 Condylura cristata | reverse complement strand
GCAGCGGGTTAAAGCACTGCACTGAGAAGCTAAAGCCACTTCTGCATGAGTTGGATTCCCGCCTGCCCCGGAGGTGACCACATGGCGTGGCAGACCTCTCCTGACCCGCCTGATGAAGCCTCTCACCGCCCCTGAGCCTCTGGCCTATACCCCAGTTCTGTATGTACAAATAAATAAATCTTTAAAAAAAAAAAAAGAAAGAAAGAAATACACATACAAAAGAGATGAACTCAGTTAAGTGGTGACTAACATCTACTCAGATTTTGACTGTCTGCCACAGACCTATTTCTTCAAACTTGTCTACACCCAGATTACAGATTCTTCCAGTCTGTGCATATTCCCTATACTCCCTGCTCCCAGCAAATTCTCCTGAATGCTGGGTGGTCATGTCAGTGATTATTAAGGCTCTTACTCAAAAGAACTGACAACCTGCTTTCTTTTCTGTTACCCGCCAAACCTTAATTATTCAAAATAAATAAATAAATAAATAAATTCAAGACTCAAGTCCAGCTGAGGGGTGCATTTTTTTGTTGTTGTTGTTTGTTTGGGAAAGCCCAAGTTCCAACAAAAGCAGCTATGGAAACCCCTCCCCTTTTTCTTGCCCCAAGATCAAGTATTTTGATGACTTTTGGCAGCCTTTGGATCCATTTCTCGCCAAATTGTGACAAACCAACAAAAAGATCATGATTAATCACTCCACATCCTTCATTGCAACTAACAGGCTGCTTTAGACAATGCAGATTGTCCACCGTTACCTCCAAAATTTGAAATGGGTTAGTTAGACTAGACCCTTACTTTTGCACTAGTTCAGTTTATAAGCACGTTATGGTTTGTCGGGAGCCTTATAGTTAACTGCCTAATACACATTATTTCATTTGATCCTCATGATAGGCTACAGGGCTACCATCACCTTTCTTCTGGATTATTGTAAACACCTCCTACCTTTCTCCATGTCTGTTCTTTCTTCTTTTTAAAATTGATGCACACTTAGCATGCAATGAAAAACACATGTCTCAGTTGTTCACTATGATAAGTTGTGACAGTCATACATACTGAGAAACTGCTGTGCACAACCAGATATAAAACATTCTCATCCACCAGAACACATTCCAGTCAATTTATCTCTACCTCTAGGTAATGATTTCCTGATTTCTGTCATTATAGATTTGTTTTTAACATATGGATTTTGCTTCTGTCAATGGAATCATACAGTATATGCACTTCTGTGTCTGGTTTCTTAAAAATGAACTTAAGAATCGCCTATGTTGTGTGTGTCAGCAGTTTCTTCCTTTTTATTGTTGAATAGTATTCCATTATATAAATTTGCTTATCAATTCAAATTTTGATAGAAATTTATAGGTGGTCAGTTTGAGTATAAAATTTGCCATTACAAATACAACTGGCACAAAAGCTCTTCCATAATTACTTTTGTGAACACATGTTTTTATTTAACGCAAGATAAATAACTAAGAAGAAATTGCTGGGTCATAGGGTAAGAGTATGTTTAACTTTATGAGAAACCACCAAATAGTTCTCCAAAGAGGTCTGTCAGATATATGAGTTGTCAACATCCACTCTTGCTTCCTCTGGTCATTTCTCTTCATAGACTCCAGGGCAATCTATTCAAAACATAACCCCGGTCCCATCACTTTCCTGCCTAAGCTGACTTCTCACTGCCCTTTAGGATAAAGTCCAACTTTTTTTAAGCAGCCTGTGTAGTTTGGCCCTCACTTAGTGTTCAGTCACCGTTTCTCCTTCCCTCAGCTCCTTCTCTTTGCATCCCCACCATGCTGGAGTTTGTTCCTTTCCTAGCATGGAAAACTCTTTCTCAGTGCAGGGCTGAGTCCTTGGAGTTTTTCTGGGCACCCTCCCTACCCACTTGTGCCCTGGCCACTTCTCCTTGTGGTTCACTTTAGCAGTTGCTTCCTGAGGGACTTCCTCTGCCCTCTGCCTTCCTGTGCCCTCTGTCCCTGAGGCTCCTGCCTCCTTCTTAACACTCATTGCACTGTCGTTGTCAAAAAGTTGTGACTACTTGTTTCTATTTTTTACAGGTTACATATTCATGTGTTTCAAAAGCTCTTAAACAATATTCAGTGAAACATTTATTCCAAACTTTCTTTCCATTTGCCTGCTTCCCACCTACATTAAAGAAGAAAACAGTTCAATACTGAATTTTAAACTAGTTCTAGAGATTTTCAAAATACTTCCACAAAGTTTTACACACACGTACTATACTAATTTTTATTATTACTATTATTAACACTGTGGTTTTACTGTATTATATATAATTAATATTATTTGTATCGCTACCCTTATTATTATCGATACTAGCTATCTAATTATTGCACATATAGTGGCATATCATGCACATTGTCCTGCAATTTGCATTTTTTCCTTTTACTAATGCATCTTGATGATTTTCCATTCAGAACTCAGAGTTCCTGACAGCCACTTGCCATTTTTAATCTTTTGCTGTTATAAACAACACTGCAATGATAACAGTCATATCCTGATGTGACTTTTTATGAGGGTGATAACATCTGAAGGATAATTTCTTAGAAATAAATTACTGGTACAAAAGTTATGGGAGTTTGCATTTTAAAAATATGTTGGCAAATTGCCCTCCAAGGTTGTACCACTTTTTCTTCTCCCCATGACATATAAATGTTCCTGTTTCCCCTTAGCCTGACCTATATGTAATGCAGAACTTTGTACATTTGGCAATCTAAGAGTAGAGCATTCTTATCATAGTGTAGTTGGTTTTAGTTTGCATTTCTCACATGAGCATCTGGTAGCATTTGTTGTATTTTAAATTATTTAGCAGAGTGCCGGAATGTTGTAGATATCCAATATATTTGTTAATATTATGATAATAAGCACATGTATGTATTATGTGTTATTATGTAATATGATGTATTTACACACTGTCAATATATTGTATCTTATGAATTAATATATGCTAAATATGTTAACTACAGTTTTATAATTAATATATATTATATTCAAATATATATTTGTGAAATGGATGAAAAAATTGGGCTAAGATCAAAGACCTTAAGGTGAAGTCACTTAAGTGAAGCTTGTAAATGGGCATTCTGGCATCTCACACAGTATGCTTTTGATTAGTCCACATAGTCCTGCATGTTTAGGGTTGTAGGAGAGAGATCAGAGGTGTCACCAAAGGGGAGGAGGGAAGATCTTAGCTCTGTCTTGCTCCTAGTATTACTGCTGAAATAATTTGTATGATGCCAGGTATTCTATTCAATGCAAACTAGAGAATATCAGTTTGGGGCTGACTTCTGGGTCTTATAGCTGTGTTTGGTTAAGAAGGCCAAACAAACTGGGTATGAATCTCTGAGAAACTGTGAAACTGTCTCCTCCTTAAGATGCAGTTTACTTCTGTCTAAAAACATGATGATGGTCCCTCCTTGGTAGAGCAATTGGTCAAAGTACAGCGCTATGAATCTATCAACAGCCACTGCAGCCCGAGTTTGATCCCAGGCCAGGGAGCTGACCCACATGGATCAGCAGACTGCTCCTGTCTTGCCTGCTGTTCCCTCAGCAGTGTATTTCAGTCGATCTGCCTGTTCTGCTCCCCACTCTGTCTCTGGTGAATCCTTTCACCCTCCACACCTCTGGCCTGTACTACAGTTTGTGTATACATAAATAAATTAATCTTAAAAAAATAAATTAAAGAAAATAAAAAGGAGATGACCTGCACTAGAAGCCCTAGGCAGCTGCTCAGCTCAGTTCTCTTCTTCCAACAGCTCTGCCCTATTGGCATCTGGTGACTCCAGACCCTGGGCAAAACTGATTGAACACAGGTGGACTGAATCTCAAAGGAATTTGGAACTGGAGTCTGAGAAACTGTGATCTGGGAAGTGGGGTGAGGCCATGACTGGATAGCACCATTTGATGGAAGATTAGAGCTCAAATGGACTAAGTAAGTTTCACATCACAGCCCAGTAATGGAGGGAATGAGGCCTGTGGTAGAAGAAGAACACACAGCAGCTCTTTGTAGATAAACACACCAGTGTGTGATGCAGACACTGTGGTGAGACAGATATCTTCTGAACAGTCAGAGGCTGTCCTGCATAGATGGGGGAGGGGAGACTGGGGCCTTTCTGTGGGCCTCTGAAGAAGAGATGGAAGAGAAGGGCTGAACAATGATGCCTGGTCCTTTACCCAAAACACATCAATTAAAAGATAGGAATGTAACCTTAGAAGAGGCTCTTGTCTTTGGAAAGTGGGAGGTTCACCTCTTAACATGGAAGTGCAGAGAGGAGGCCAGGATACACTCTACAGAATTTGCTCCAGTTGTCTGGGTTCTGGTTTCCCCACTTCTGTTTTTAGTCTCTCCTGAAGTTCAGTCACACTGCTTGATCTTCAGTTCTCTCAGTTATGGACATTCTTTGTAATCATCCCCTTATTTAAATTCTTTCACATGGGTCCTGTTACTGGTAAGTAACAATATCTTTTTAGCACTCTCAATCATATAATTGTTTCAACGTTTAGATAAAGAAATGAATATAGGGTACCTAATACCCTGAACTCAATATATATTTAGTTATTCATATATGTGGATGTATATCTATAACTATATATCACTGCTCAATACATACATGTTCAATATAAATACTGATGTCATTTTTTTGAGTTTGGGGTCCTTGGGTTCACTCTGGAAAAGGTTTCACCAGAGCTCCCCTTTCAGTGGCACACAGCGAGATTCTTCACGAGACAGACTCAGTTATATTTAAAGAGGCAGTTTATTAGAAAGAGACAGAAGAGGGAAAGACACTTGCATAGGTGTAGAGCTGCCCCGAAAAGGATGGGTTTGCAGGGAAAGAGACCTGCATGGTTACAGGCAGGCGGCCTTAGGCGAGCGGCCTCCCCTGAGGGAGGTCAGTGCAGAGAAGTCCCTGCATGGAACAGGTCCCGGGCAGGCAGGAGGCTGCTACCCGCAGAGGGAGAGAGTGGGTGGAAAGAAGCACCTGCACAGTCACAGGTGGGCAGAGGAGTGGCTGCTCCGTGCTGGTGAAGAGACTGCCCAGATATAGACAGCTTCTCTTTGGGAGGGGCTCACTCCTTGTGGACCTAGGTTTGTTGGTTTTAAATAGAATCTGAGAGGACCGGGAGATTCCCTAGTGAGCTTCATCTCCATCTCCATGTCCTTGTCTTTACTTGGGCACCTGGGCTTTGGTACCTGAGGACCTTGATGTTATGGCCGTGTCAACTGCTGCATTTGCCCCTTCTACCTATCCCCTTTGTGTGACCCAGTCTTGTGATGCCTCTCCTGCATTCTTTCCTCCATCAAATACATACATGTATATATATTTATGAGAAATGGAATGGGCAAAATAGTCGGTCAACTTATTTCGGGCTTCAACATGACACCAAACAAAAGTCTTAACATTTCTATTAGAAGGTCAAACAGGCACATGCCAGTATATTTGCTCTGAAAACATTGCTGAAGACATGTCTGTTGCAGGCTGAGAAGCAGTGTGGAGTGGTAGCTGAATGAGACATATTTGACTTCAACACACACTAACTGGGAAGGCTTGCAAACGTCATCATTTCTATGTGTTTAAATTTTCTCAATCATGAAAGTGAAACCTAATTTGAGCCATGGCTGTAAGTATTACATACTCTCCCAGCATGTGACGACTGCTCAGTAAGTGGCACTTGCTTTTCTAATTATCTCAGCTCCCCCAAGAAGGCTCAAGGGGGACCCTCTTTTCTGATAATAGGAGCCAGAATCTGTTTCCCTTTTTGCCTGGGAGTCAGATGAAATTTAAAACAGTCATGGCAGTGGTGTTACCAATAAGTTGTCATATTGTAAACCCCTTTTCCTGATTCTCTACTTCTGAAGCTTATAGCCAGAGAGAAGTGTTATCAACCAGACTAGACCTAAGCATGTGTAGATATGTGTGTGTCCATACACACAAAGCTTCAGTTAAACAGTATTTGTCAAGGTAATTCCCTGCCAAGAGAAAATGTAAATCATTTTTCAGTCCAGCATCTGGGGCTGGGCAAACCACCCTAAGAGCAATTCAACTTGGTTTACATAACAGAAACAGGGCAGCCAACCAAAAAAAAGTTTGTTTTGTGTTCTAAGAAAAACGGAGAGAAATGTAACCTGTTCCTTGTCAAGGCATGTTTGAGATGATCAAGCCAGGCCCTATCCCTGACCTACTGGGGCCATGGGCTAACTCAGGCAAGGATGGGTGATTCGCAGGTAGTGTGTGCTAAAAGAGGGCCTTTGACAGGTCAACTGCCCTGGGTGACTTAAAATGGTAAGGACTAAAACAAGGAGCCTCAGCATCCGGGATGTTGGTGCTAAAAGTGTCCGAGAAAGGAAGCTACCAAGGGTGGGGTGGGGTGTGGTGCCGTGGAGAAGCCTTGGTAGGAGGGAAGCTGTGGAGATGAGTTAAGGCCAACTCAAGTGCAGGGGGAGGGAGCTCCCTAAGAGTGTCGGGGAGCCCATGGCATTATCCTTCTACTCTTGCACTCAAAGTTGCCCGAAGTAGGGCTCAGGAGTATTCTCATTATCTTATAATTACTGGAACCATACTGGGAGGTAGATTTTATTACTGAGTAAACTGAGACTCTGAGGAACTAAATTGCCTAGAATTACCAGTTTAAGTGGAGCCAACGCTTGAACCCAAGTATGAGAGCTGTCATGTCGAGTCACTGCATTTTTTCAGTTTAATGCTGAGGCAAGGGCAGTATTTTATTTATTCATGTTTGTTTTCCCTTCATTTCCATGCCTGGTTTCAGCTCTCCAAAATTTAGTCAACTTTGGGGGAGGTTGAAAAAGTCAAATATGACCTCACCATCTTTTTTTCTTCAGCTGGTTCTGGAAATGACTGTAAGAGCTGCCAAAACAAATGTGCTTTGAGGCCAAAAGGCCTTTCTTCCCTTCTGAATGCCTTCCCCTTTCCGTCTGTCTCTGAGAGAGGAATTCTGCCCATGGGAGCTGTCTCAGGTGCCCACTGCTCCCTGACCTTTCCGTGCCTCCCTGACACATTCCTGCATCTAAATCAGAGCTGGTCAATGTTTCACTCGCCCTGCAGCCCTCCTCTTGGGATCCTCTGAAGCTGGTGAACAATTAACCTCTAACAGCTCTTGGTCTTCTCTTCTCAGAAACCTCCCCACACTTCACTGCAGGGTGTCAGTGATGGACCAAACCTGCCTGGCACTTGGGAGTCCTCTCCAGCCTTCTCGGAGCCTCTTTTATACATTTTTTACAGTGATTCTGATGATTTGTGGTTCTTTTAAACAAGATGAGGCATCTTAGGGGACACTGAGTAGCAGGACCCACATAAACTTTTATTTTTAACGTACTTTATTGTTCTAACATTGGATTATAGACCTCAGGTGTGCATTGTTTTAAATCAGCATGTGTTTATAGTACATTAAGTTTATCAATAAAATTCTAATTCTGTTTTTCACCAAACAATTCAACCCTTTTATCCAATTTACCCAATCCCATTTCCTCCTGCCCTTTCGGTAACCACTAATTGATTTTCTATTTTTAAGAGCTGATTTTTGTTTTGATACACTCATATATTTTGTTTCTTTATACACAACATATGAGTGAAATCATTCTCCATCTGACTGACTTCCTAAACATAATATCGTCTAGGGCCATCTGTTTTTGCAAATGCAGAATCTAATTTTTTAAAAAAATATCTGAGTAGTATTCTATTGTGTGCATAGACCACATCTTTATCTAAACATCTATGGATGGGCACTTAGGTTGTTTTTAACTCGTAGCTATTGTAAATATTGTTGCTTTACATTGACTCTTCAATCATATTTTCTGTTGGAAATTCTTACAAAGAACTAGAGAAGAGTACAGACAGGGGTACAGGGGTGGTGAGAGGATTCACCAGACAGAGTGCGGAGCAGAACAGGCAGATTGACTAAGTACACTGCTAAGGGGAGCAGCGGGCGGGTCAGGAAAGGTCTGCTGTGCCATGTGTATCACCTCCGGGGCAGGGAACAAACTCATGCTGCAGTGGCTTTAGCTTCTGAGTGCTGTGCTATAATCTGCTGCGCCACAGGGAGGGTCCTATTTCTTAACTTGTACAAATTTTTTCTTTCCCATCTGTAAAATGAGCACTGTTATTTTTTACCCTTTATTGTACAAATAAAATGACCAAAAAAAAAAAAAAAGAGTAATTTTGTTTGCTACTGCACCTAGCAATTTAGAGGTATTAATACTTAAGAGTGTCAGATAAGTTCAAAAAAATATAAGATGCCAGAGCTGAAAAGTCCCTGATAGGAATTGTAAATCTCTTAACAGTGAGAGGCCCAGAGAAAAGTCTGATGCATCTTTAATGATCTTTCAATCTGTTGGTATTCTATAGTCTAGGTTAGCTCTGTCTAGTACAATTATAATACATAAGCCATCCATATTATTTAAACATAGCTTGTAACCATATTAAAAAAGTAGGAAAGATGGAGCTTCCATATGACTCAGCAATCCCACCCCTAGGTATCTACCCAAAAGACGCAAAAACACTTATTCAAAAAGACACCTGAACCACCATGTTTATTGCTGTTTTACAATAGGAAAGACAGGGAATCAACTCAAATGTCCAAAAGTAGATGACTGCATTAAAAAGATGTGGTACATATACACAATGGAATATTACTCGGCAATCAAAAAGATAAACTCGTGCCTTTTGCAGCAACATGGATGGAGCTGGAAGGGATCATGCTTAGTGAAATAGGGCAGAAAGAAAAAGAAAAATACTGGATGGTCTCACTCATAGCAGGAGTATAAAGGACTGGGGGGAGTGGGGAATAATAATCAACAACTATGTACCAGAGGCATTTTATGGGGGTGGAGTGAGGTATGGGGGCGTTGTGCACTGGACTATGGTAATGGCACATGGGTGATTTGGTGATGGAAGCCCACCAGTATTACAACTGAGATGGAAAAACACAAAATGATATAAAAATAAACTATTATATATTTTTTTTTAAGATTTATTTATTCATACAGAACTGGGGTACAGGTTAGAGGCTCAGGGGCGGTGAGAGGATTCACCAGAGACAGAGCGGGGAGCAGAACAGGCAGATCGACGAAGTACACTGCTGAGGGGAGCAGTGGGCGGGTCAGGAGAGGTCTGCCTCGCCATGTGGTCACCTCCAGGGCAGGTGGGAGTCGAACCCATGCAGAAGTAGCTCAAGTTTCTCAGTGCTGTGCTTTAACCCGCTGCGCCACCAGGGAGGGCCTAAACTATTATATTTTTTAAAAAAGATTTATTTATGCATGCAGAACTGGGGTACAGGCCAGAGGCACAAGGGCAGTGAGAGGATTCACCAGAGACAGAGTGGGGAGCAGAACATACAGATCAACAAAGTACACTGCTGAGGGGAGCAGCGGGCAGGTCAGGAGAGGTCTGCCACGCCATGTGGATCACCTCTGGGGCGGGGATAGAACTCATGCTGAGTGGCTTTAGCTTCTTAGTGCTGTGCTTTAACCTGCAGTGCCACCAGGGAGGGGCCTATTATAATATAATTTTTAAAAAATTTAAAAATTCAAAAAGAAGTAGGAGATAGCAGGCAAAATTAACTAAATAATGTATTTTATTTAACACTATATATACAATATTTTATTATTTTGTATGATCAATATAAAATTCTTAGTGAAATATTTTAAATTACTTGTACTAAATAATCAAAATGTGGTATGTATTTTAAACTCAGAACAATCGACTCAAAGTGTCCACTTGCAAGTGTATCTGGTCATGTGTGATGTGCTGTGACTGTGTTGTTTGGCTGGAACCTGGCTGAACTTGAACTGGAGTGTATGAGAGAAGGAATTTTTAAAAATCAAAGCCACAGATTTACTCTATCATTTGAAATAGTTTGTTAACCTATGTTTTACTCAGTCAATAACTAATTCTTGAGTCGATACTGTGCTCTGTACTAATCATTAAAAATACATGGTTGAAGAAAGCAAAGATACATTTTCATACACTGGGCTCTCAGTCTGGCAGGAAAGAAAAATGCCTAGGAAGCCCGCCCACCTCTCAGGGAGCATTTAAGCTGAAATGTGAATGGTTGAGAAGTCTGGACATCAAAGGTCAGATGTGGACGCTCACATTTAGGAGGTTGTACATGATATGGAAGACCATGGGGGTGAATGAGACTATGTAGAAAAGAAGGTCCAGAGATGAGCACAGAGGACTCTTGACACTTCAGGTTGGGTAGAGCCGGAGAAGCCGGTAAGAGTGCTGGGAGCATGAGCAGTCTTTTGGAAACCACGAAAGAAAAGAACTTCAAGCAGGAAAGAGGGTCTCATGTTGATAAATGCTGCTAAGAGCAAAAGTAACACAATCACCGTGACGACAACGTGTCATGGGAGATGCTTCGCGGGGGCATCGCTTACTCTGCCAAAGCAACTTAGCCATTGAGGTGTGACAGCTAAGTCCCTCAGGGTTGAAGTTCGAATAGCAAGTCAGGAGGAGGGGCAGAGCATGAAGTTTGCTCTTTAGAAAGTCTGGACATGACAGGAATCACAGAAATAAGATGCTATCTCATCAAGTTAAAGAGCTTCTGTACAGCAAAAGAGACATTACTAAAAATAAACAGAAAGATCACTAATTGGGAAAACATTTTCTCACACAAAAGTAGCGATAAAGGACTGATCACAAAAATATACGGAGAACTGGTGAAACTCAACAAAAATGAAGTGAACATCCCCATCAAAAAATGGGCAATAGAGCTAAAAAGACACTTCTCCAAAGAGGAAATGCAGATGGCCAACAGGCATATGAAAAAATGTTCAACATCACTCGTAATAAGGGAGATGCAAATTAAAACCACAATGAGATACCACCTCACCCCAGTGAGAATGGCACATCTTCAAACAACTAGCAACAACAAATGCTGACGAGGATGTGGAGAAAAAGGAACTCTCCTGCACTGCTGGTGGGAATGCAAACTAGTACAACCATTATGGAAAACTGTTTGGAGGTTCCTCAAACTGCTAAACATGGAGCTTCCCTATGACCCAGCAATCCCACTCCTAGGTATCTACCCAAAAGACACAAAAACACTGATTGAAAAAAATACCTGTACCCCCATGTTTATTGCTGCTTTATCTACAATTGGAAAAACATGAAAGCAGCCAAAATGCCCAAAAGTAGATGACTGGATTAAGAAGATGTGGTACATATATACAATGGAATATTACTCACCAACCAAAAAAGAGAAACACATGTCTTTTGCAGCAACTTGGATGGAGCTGGAAAAGATCATGCTTAGTGAGATAAGCCAGAAAGAGAAAGAAAAATACCGGATGGTTTCACTCATAGCAGGAGTATAATGGACCAGGCGAGAAAATAACAAAAATAATGAACAACCATATACCAGAGACATTTTGTGGGGGTGGAGTGGGGAATGGGATCAAAAACGGGGGCGGGGGGGGAGGGAAGTGCACGGGACTATGGTGATGGCACACGGGTGATTTGGTGATGGGAAACCCGCGGGGATTACAATTGTGATGGGAAAAAAAATGTACAAAATGATGTAAAAATAAACTTATGTTAAAAAAAAATAAGGTGCTATCTGGAAGGAGTTGGGACTGAGTTAAGAGAATTTAGGTTTTTGATTCTAACATAGGCTCTGTAGAGCATGTGTATGTGTGTGTGTCGAACCTCTTCCTTCTCCCCTGACTGTCTCCTCCTGCAAGCTTCTACTCATTTTGTCAATTTAGATTTAAGTGTTAACATTCTTTTTCTTTTTTTAAAGAAAGAGTTTATATATTGATTTTTGTGTAGAAGAACTGTGGTGTAGTCCAGACGTAGGGGGGTGTTTGGATTCATCAGAGACAGAGTGGGGAGCAGAACAAATGGAGCTACTGAAATACACTGCTGAAGGGAGCAGTAGGCGAGGCAGGAGGGGTTTGCTGCGCCATGCGGGTCACCTGCTGGATCAAACTCAGGACTTAGTGGTCCTAGGCCACCATGGAGGCCCTGAAGTTTCCAACATTCTTACCAGACCCATTTAGAAGTGTTTTTCTTGGATCCCTAATCCATTCTGTGTACACATCGACAACTTAATGCTTATCTTTCTGCATAGTAATGGAAGCTTTCCTTGTTTCTCTTCTCCATTGGGCAAAACTCAGCATCTCAGGTTTGTAACATTACATAGGTAGGTATTCAGAATTTGATAATAGAAATATTTGATTAATATATAAGTAAATGAAACGATAACTATGAGTTTGAAGGCAGCTCAAATGGCAACTTTGTTTTATATATGAGAAACAGATGCATAGGAAAAGGTAGAGTTTACTTATCTTACACATGAGCAGGAGCCCTGGAAAACTGAGTTCTCTAGTCTTGTCCTGTTATTGGTTCCTGTTCTCTAGCTTCCTTGGAAATGCATTCCCAGCCCCTCACAGTACTGGACTGAAACCCTTAGACTCCGCCCGCAAGCCTTAGACGTCACCACTAAACCCAGGTAGAAAAATTGAAGCCAAGGCTCCGGAGTACCACAAGGTGGCACTGTTGATTTTCAGTTAACTAGCAACCGAATTAAGCACGGCAAGTACAAACCATAAAGATCCTCATTTTGCAGATTAAGAAACTGAGGCACAGAGAAGTAAAGCACAAGGTCTTTAAGATCAGTGGCAGAGTGATTTTAGAATTCAAGTCCCTCAATGTTTGGACTCACAGGATTACCTCTCCCCACTGCTTCTACGGAGCCCCCGGAGATGAAAATCTCACTGTTCTACAATCTTTCATTCAAGACAATGATTCTAAACTGGAAACAGAACAGAGAAAAAAAATGTAGGAAAAAAGAAGAATGAAAAAAGCCCTTCAAGGTTCACTTTCATAGGCGCTTTATTCAAGAGGCCCTTTTTCGCAGTGTTCAGATGAAACGCCACTGCCGCAAGAGGGGTGTGCGCACAGAGCCGTCATCTGTGGCTTGGTTTGAATAGCTGAATAGAAAAGTATCAGGTAATGGATTTCATCCTTTTTATGCCTTCAACTTAGAAAGAGTCTGGTTCCCAAGGCAAACAAGAAGACAAGTTGCTTCAGCAGGAAATTGGCTGAAACCTAAGTAGGATCCAGATAAAAACATGTGCTGGATAGAAGGATGAGGGTGAATTTCTGGGCCCTGCTATTGGAGACTTGGGGCACTACAGGCCAGAATAGCCTTTGTGAACCAGTGACCCTGAGACCAGGCATTTTTCCAGTATCTGGAAAGAGTCGGGCAGCAGAGGATTCAGAGGGGAAAGGCTTTGTCCCCCCGCATCTTCTCCATTCTCCTTGGCCTGATGCCTACCGTCCCTTCTGGTCTCCTCCTGTCTTCTGAGGAAGACTCCTTTTGTTGTCTCCTAGGTAACCTTTTAAAGTTCTTAATTTTAAGAGCTTTATTGTTTGCTTAGGTAACAAAGTCAAAAGTTCAGATATCAAATAATAGAAAGAAGGAAATAAAAGACCAGTGACCTCTTCAGTCAGCAGCACTCTGTTAACATATTGGGTAGTTCAGGCAGTTGGTCCCGGTAAAGCTGTAAAGCAGCCAACCCATCTTGGCTCTTCCGGAGCCAAGTTCAGGCTGGAGCTGGGGGAGACAGACCATTCTAAAGAGAAGGTAATTATAGAGAATGTCAACGTGTGGTAAATGCAATGAAGACAAATAAACCCGAGAAGGGGTGGGGATAATGGTGGTGAGGTGACAGTTTTATGTGGGATATTCAGAAAGTGAGATTGAACAAGAGGATGCAGGCCATATGGACACCTAGAGTAAAGCTTTCCTGTTCTTCCATCTTTGGTGCATAGACAATAGTGCAATTAGAGCATGAGCTACAGAGCATGCGCATGTCCATGTTTAAAACTTCAAATGGCACAGAAATATATGGGTTGCAAGAATAGCCTTTACACTAACCTCCTATTCCTTCTCCTCCCTCCAAGTCAATGCTTCAACAACTGTTTGTTTCCTTCCTGGACTCAGTTTTTGCATTCACATTCATTCCTCTCTATATATCGGCCACAGATTTAATATTATTTTATATTTTATATAAATGACACAATGGCAATTTTTTAAATTTCATATAATAGTTTATTTTATATCATTTTGTGCTTTTTTCCAAATTAGTTGTAATCCCCATGGGCTTCCTGTCACCAAATTCCCTGTGTGCCATCACCATAGTCCAGTGGACTTCCCCCCTCCCATTTTGATCCCTTCCCCTACTCTACCCCATAAAATGTCTCTGGCATATAATTGTTCATAATTATTATTCCACACCCCCCAGTCCTTATACTCCTGCTATGAATAAAACCATCCAGTAGTTTTCTTTTTCCTTTTGGCTTATTACACTAAGCATGATCCCTTCCAGCTCCATCCATGCTGCTGCAAAAGGCATGGGTTTATCTTTTTGATTGCTGAGTAATATTCCATTGTGTATATGTACCACTTCTTTTTAATCCAGTCATCTACTTTTGGGCATTTGAGTTGATTCCCTGTCTTTCCTATTGTAAAGCAGCAATAAACATGGTGGTTCAGGTGTCTTTTTGAATCAGTGTCTTTGTGTCTTGGTTAGATAACTAGGAGTGGGATTGCTGGGCCATATGGAAGCTCCATTTTTAGTGTTTTGAGAAACCACAAACAGTTTTCCATACTGGTTGTACTAGTTTGCATTCCCACCAGCAATGTAGGCGAGTTCCTTTTTCTCCACATCCTTGCCAACATTTGTTGGTGGTAGTTGTTTCAAGATGTGCCATTTTCACTGGTGTGAGGATCTCACTCTCCCTTATTACAACTGATGCTGAACATTTTTTTTCATATGCTTTTTGGCTGTCTGTATTTTCTCTTTGGAGAAAAATCTTTTTAGGTCTTCTGCCCATTTTTTGATGGGGTTTTTTATTTTTGTTGAGTTTCATCAGTTCTTTGTATATCTTTGTGATCAATCCTTTATCATTAATATTGTATGAGAAAATTTTTTCCCAGTCAGTGGGATGTCGACACCAATGACTTTTTATTTTATTTTTTTTTAAAGATTTATTTATTTTTGCATACAGAACTGGGGTACAGGCCAGAGGCTCAGGGGTGGCGAGAGGCTTCACCAGAGACAGAGTGGGAAGCAGAACAGGCAGATCCACAAAGTACAGTGCTGAGAGGAGCAGTGGGCGGGTCAGAAGAGGTTTGCCATACCATGTGGTCACCTCCGGGGCAGGCAGGAATCGAACTCATGCGGAAGTGGCTTTAGCTTCTCAGTGCTGTGCTTTAACCTGCTGCGCCACCAGGGAGGGCCGCCTTTTTATTTTTAACAGACAGTTCTCTTTAAACTTTGGAGTTGAATAAGAGCTAAGGGCCACATTACTGAAATGGAATGGCTATTCTCATTGCCAAGAGTGAGTGACTGTTTTACTCTTCTACAACATATATTGTAATAACTTGTTTCTGCTGACTGTTTTATTAGGCAGTGACTTCTTTGTGGTTAAGTATCATGTCTTCTCCTTGAATTTCCAATGTCTGGTATAGTGCCTGGCACACATGATGGGTGGTCAGTGAATGAATGGACAGTAAACTTCCTTTATATATATATTTTCTGGAGGCTTCCAAATTTGAGCAGGTGATGATGGTGTTTCTGTGCTCTGTCCTAAAGGAAGCCAACCTGTCCTCCACTGCATATCTGTATCACCACAGGATACAATGACTATGGTGGCTGTGTTAGAGTTAAAAGACCAACTACTAGTGAGAACTATCTTTCCCTAGCATTACTGAGAGAAAAGGAAATTTAATGAGTATACGAATGTGCGAAGCACTTTACAAATCATTCCTTGTTCAAGACTCAAAACAACTCAATGAAGTAGATCATCATGTTAAATAATTTAACATCATATTATTTATTTAACATCATGTTATTTAACATCATGTTGATTTAACATCATGTTAAATAATTCCTAAAGGGCCATGTTCACAAATTTAATTGCCCACATTAGATGAGACATTTAAAAAGCCACTTTATACAAAATTGCCTCTTAGTTGACCCACATTAACTAAGTGTAGATGCTGGGGTAGGCCCTGTAAATATAGGAAGGAATGAAGGAAATCTCTACTTTCAAGAGACTCACTTGCTGGGGAGAGAGAACAGCAAGATGCTGAAGCTTCTGAAGTTAAGAAACTGAGGCTGAGGGGGAAATAGTGACGATTCCAAGGGACACAATAAGGTTGGGAGCTCAGGAGCAAAATAAAGCTGGCATACCCCTGCCCAAGAGGCGCTGCAGGATCAGTCTGCTGGATGGAACAGGGCGGCCTCCGAGGGGCAGCTTCACTCTAACTGAGGTCGGTACCAAAAGCAGGTTCAGCACAATCAAGCAGAAGGCGTGAGAAACAGGCACGGGTGTCTTTTCTTTCTGCACCAACCATCTTTTACTTTAAAGAATTAAATTCTTTTGTAGTGACACACACTTCCTGTCAGGATGAGGCACACCCAGCCAGCCAGTCAAAACCACCCAAATTAAGTGAAGAAAAATCCTTTTAATTCTTCTAGGTACACATTCTTTTGCATTTTGCTGGATTGTTGCCATTTTCCCAGGGCTAACCCAGGGTGGATTTGAGAGACAGCAAATAAGAACAAAACACTAATAAAGGATAAAAACCACAGTGAGGACTGTCCCTGGTGGCACGAAGGGTTAAAGCACAGCACTGTGAAGCTATCCATAGCTACTGCAGCATGAGTTCCATCCTGGGCCAGGGAAGTGACTCACATGGCGTGGCAGACCTCTACTGCCATGACCAATGCTCCCCTCAGCAGTATATTTCAGTAGATCCACCAGTTCTGCTCCTTACTCTGTCTCTGGTGAATACTCTCACTCCCACACCGCTGGCCTGTACCCCAGTTCTTGTATGCATAAATTAATAAATATTAAAAAAAAGAAAAGGATAATTACCACAGTAACAATAAAACATCCACCATCTATTATATCCAGTTAATTCCTGTATTCTATAAAAGCATTCATTCTCACAGAAAAAGGCCAAAATTCATGTTGTTTTATAACAAAACCAAAATCTCCTATAATCTTTCAACCTATAACCTCTGTTAGCATTTTAATGTTATGATTCTTCTAAAAAAAATTATATTAACAATACTTCATAGTCTGTTCTGTTCACATAACTTCATGTTTAATTTAACTATGTTCTTTAATGTATAATTGTGAGTGATGACATAACTTCTGTCTTACAGTTGCTCTGGGATTTAATTGGTTTGTATTTTGTTGGACATTTGAATTTCCCTATTTTGGGGTATGACATTGTTACAATTGGAAGCAGATGTGTGCCTCATGGAGTGACACCACTGGTCACCTTACTGGCATGATCTTATTTCCTCAAAGTGAGTCTCCCTTAGGAAACAGTGTTTTAGAAAAAGCCTCGTGATTCAAATTGGCTAAGGAACTGCCCCAAGGTTAGAGCTAGGTTTTGATCCCAGGGCTTTCTAAGTTGAGCCAGCCCTATCCAAGATCACCCGGTAGGTGTACTTGGTTCTTTCTTATCAGGCTGAAAATTCTGTCTTCCCAGAGTATCATTACCCTCTGAGGCAAGAGTGTTCTGTTACTCTCCTTTGTCCAAATCCTAATCTTGTTCTCACTCCCTTCACATTCCCATGATTACCTGGTCCCTTAGCAAAACAGTCTTTCCAGTTTAAGTCTCTCTACTGGAAAGTTCCCAGACAGCTGGACTGACACGATTGATGGTCCCAACTGCTGGGCATTTGTTCGCTCCCTCCTCAAGGCTCAGCTGTCCTTAGATAGGCAGTTAATGGGGTTAATCACGTCTCCACGTTGTAAAACTGAATCCTGATATACTCTCTAAAGCTCTTGTGGTTATTTGTGCCCAATTGGGATTCTCATTTATATATATTCTCAATGGCTTCCAAGACCCAAGTTTCCTTTAGCAATTCAGCACATTTTAAATAGTATATTAAACTTAAGAAAAGTATATCAAGTTGAAACCTCTGTTTTGAATTCCAGACATGTATATTCAACTGTCTAATTGACACTTTTTTCCAGATGTTTTGAAACTTAACATGCAAATCAAAATTATTGATGTTTTCCTCCTAAATGAGTTTGTAGCAGGATTTCGATCCTAGATACTTTCTAGCCAGTAGGATCTCCAGGCTCCTCCTTTGTTCACAGACCTTGACCTAGTTTAGGCATCTGTCATAGTAACCACACCTTCATTGCTGGGCAGTTCTGTTCCCAGCCTCCAGCAAGTATAGGTCAGCAAGATTTAAAGGAAGTCTGTTGGAGAATTTCTAGATACAAATTTTCCTTGAGAAAAAAGAGGCTCCGCTAATCATTTCTCCTGCAGTATCAAGTCACCTTGGCCTCACTTCTTACTGTAGCCACCTCTATGGCTATTACTTGTTTGAATGATTCTACCAGTTTCCACTGTGCAACTTCTATCTGCAACTGCATGCCTTAGCTTTCCGTCTGAGGCTCCTGTTCTATCCAGCCAACACTTCAATCACGATGCCATTTTCTCTCATTTGAACTATTTCAACAACGTTCTAGTTTTTCTTTTCACCCTTACTGCCGTCCAGCTTATCTTCTATATCGCAGCCAGAGTGATTTTTGAAAACCTAACCTGAAACATGGTACTTCGTTGCTTCAAAATCATCAAGAATTTTCCTTTATATTTTGTAAAAGGTCCAAATTCCTTGCATGATCAGGCTACCTGTCCATGTCTCCAAACTTTGTTTATCTCAATTTCTTCCGTGCCAAAGTACCCCTCAGGTCTTACCTTTTTGGAGTTTTCATTACAGACCTTTCTGCCTGGAACCCTCTTTCCTACTCTCCCTATGACCAGATCATTTTTATCAGCTAGATGTCAGTGATGACATGAGACATGATGTTCACCTTCTTAAAGATCATTTCCCTGACCACCCAGGCTTTAAGCAATCCCCCACTAGTCTTTATTGCTGTGTCTTATTTTTCTTAATATCACATAAGGTAAGTTGCAGCTGCATATTTATTTGTTCACCTTTTAATTTAACTCCCTGGTTACCTCAATCTTTTAGAGCAAAGATCAAGTTTTTATTTTCCATTATATAACCAGATCCTTGTACAAGCCTGTCATAGAATATATACTCAAAAGATACATGTTGAGTGAAATTAATTGTGATAATGAATATATAAGTTGCCATTTAGTGAGTTTCTTGTCTGTGTTCAAATCCTGTCTCTGCCACTCAATAGCTCTGTGAGTTCAGGAAACTATACTAATGTCTCTTACCTCAGTTTTTCTCATGTTAATAATAATATTGCCTAATTGAGTTCTGAAGAAAATTAAATTATTAATGATATATGAAAAACATAGAACAGTACCTGGCAAATAGTAAACAACCCAAAAGTTTAGCAGCTATTGTTGATATCATTATTATCTCTGCCTAGAAGCTAAAAGTTCAGAAAGATTAGTGCTCAGAATTAAATTGGCACCTGTTTTACCAATTGGAAGTATGAATTAACTAAGATAGCTCCTCTTTCGTGGAATTGAAGTTATGAAATATTTTGAGAGAAAAGTTACTGATGGACATTATTGAAAGTGTCTGCAACATCATAATCTTTTTTGAAGGTTGTTTGCTTAAATATAAGTTTGAAAGCATAGTCAGATGTAAAATCAGACACCTTTTTTCAAGGATATTCATGCAAACATGGGAACAAAAACTAGCTTAAAAGAATCATACTCTTTAAAAATTGTGAGGTGCCTGACTAGGAAATTTGCATGTGGAAAAGAACAAGAAAAGATAAATGAAATGGTTGAAGGCATCTGTAGATGCAAAAGAAAAATCTCCTTCATTTTCCAATCATTTTTCAAAGATATATCTTACTTATTTATGCATACAAAAACTGATGTCTAGGCCAGAGTACAGAGGTGAGAGGATTCACCAGAGACAGAGTGGGGAGCAGGAACAGGCAGATTAACTGAAATATACTGCTGAGGGGAACAGCAGGGAGACAGGAGAGGTCTGCTATGCCATGCATGTGTATCACTCCCCCACCCCCACCCCAACTAGAGATTGAATCTGTGCTGCAGACAGCTTCATAGTGCTGAGACTTTAACACTTGCACCACCAGGGAGGCCCCTCCGCTCACTTTTTTAACCTTCTTCATCCAACCTAGCTTTTCCCCCTCCACTGAAATAGCTGCCCCAAAGGTCACCAATGGCCTTCCAGCTGTCGAATCAAATGGGAGCTTTTTTGAACCTCAGCGTACTGGATTTATTTGAAGCATTTAATGCCATTAAATGCGATTAACAATGTTCCTTCTGCTACCAACCTCATTACAACTACTTCCTGCTTTACTTCTTTGACTCTTCTTAGCCATCTGCTGTCCTACTTCCTGTGTCTTCCCTGGAGTTCTATTCTTCATCCACTTCTCCAGTCACACTTCCCACTATCTCCTGGAAAAATACCACCTAAATTTACCTCAGCTATCACAACAACCAAATTCTCACACCAACCAGAAGTTCTTGACATATTAATCCAAACTTGTTTGCTGACCTGTACTGGAATTTCAGTCTGAAGCACATACAGTGTGGAAGTCTCCCCCCACCTTTTTTTAAAGTGAACCTAGATAAATGTTGCCTACTGTATTTACATTTCCAAAGAACCAGCCTTTGGTTTCATTTATCTTTTGAACTGCTTTTTTTTTTTTTTTTGACTGTTTATTTCTGTTCTAACTATTATTATTTACTCCCTTTAGCTGGATTTTGTTCCCATTTGTTCTTTTCTAGTTCGTTAAGCTGTAAAGTTAGATGATTTATTTGAGCTCTTTCTTGTTTCCTGAGGTAGTCCTGTATTAGCATTTACTTCCCTCTTAACATTGCTTTTGCTGTGCCTCACATGTTCCAGCAGTTATGTCTTCATTTTTGTTGATTTTCAAACATTTTAAAATTCATTCTTTCATTTCCTCATTACCCAATAGGTGCTCAAAAGTGTGTTGTTAAGCCGCTTCATATTTTAACTGTAAAATGCTAAGATATTTCCTCCACATTTCCTATGTAGATCTCTTTGCGGGAACAAACAATTTTGAGCCAATTTTTTAAAATTCTGAATCATCTCAGTGTTTTTGTATTATTTAGATAGAGTATGACTTTATTCCCTGTCATTTGGAAAAGGCAATGAGAGAAGAGCTGAGATGAAAATTGGTCTTCTAACATCTCCCTTGAATCTAATGAGGCACTGCTATTATCTTTTAATGAAATAATGTCCTTAAAACCTTTCCTTCTCATGTAATTTCTGCAGGTAGTTTTAGAGGAAATATCTGAGCTCAAGCAATAGTAAGTACTATTCCATTTCCCCATCTTGTTCCTAAGTAACTATGTATTTTAATGATCTTCTATTTCCAGTGGTTTGTATAGAAGCTCTCTTGGAGATCAATTCATAATACTTGAACAAAAAAATGTTTAATAGACTATGCAGCCGCTTCTGAAGAAACCTCTTTAAATTCTACGTTGGAAAGAGCACGTGAAAGAACATTCTCATAGAGCACAGTATGTTTTGGTTACAGATACAATTGTGCCTTTTAGCAAAGCTTAATTTTCCCATGATGACTGCCAGTAATCGCAATGTAGGTGCAGGTACATTGTCCAGAGTTGACGCACTCTAGGGAGTCTAACTGAGCTTCTCTTGCATCCTGTTCTAGTGCATAGTCCTGTTCTGGGTTCTGACTGTTTTATGACACAGATTGAGACAGATTATCTCTGTCAAGGTAGTCCTAGAAACTCCCATATTGGTTAACTGAAATATAGAGTTCATGGAAGCACCCCTTTTTCTGCTTGTGTGGGGGAGCCTGACTGATACCTAGTCCCACAGGCTCCCAGTGGTGTCCTGTTCTAAATGTCAGTCCTGCACTCACTGGGTTCTATCACTTATGGGGATGAATGAAACATATTCCTCCTGTCTGATGTAGCCCTGGGCTCTGTTATTACTTACAATTTAGGGTCAGGGAAAGTTTCCCTTCAATGGTTGTGTGGAGTGAGCCTGACTGAACCTTTCTTGACCCCTGGCTCTGTCCTGTTCAAGACAACTAATCCTACCATAGATTCCAAATCCCTTGGGGACAGATTAAAGTAGATTGTCTATCAGAGTAGCTCCCTACTCCTACAAAGTTGCCTTTTTTTTTTTTAAAAGGTTATTTATGCACACAGATCTGGGGTACGGCGGTGAGAGGATTCACCAGCAGAACAGGCTGGTCAATGAAGTACACTGCTGAGGGGAGCAGTGCGAGGTCAGGAGAGGCCTGCTGCACATGTGGATCACCTTCCAGCTGGGAATTGAGCTCGCACTGAAGTGGCCACAGCCAGCCTGCAGTGCTGCGTCCCAACCTGCTGCGCACCAGGGAGGGCCCAAGCTTTTCTTTTAAATATCAGCTTTAAACATTGATATTTTGATATTTACATGATTCACTGGATGATGAGGTGCCTGAGTAACCAGTTCACCCAGAAGACTTCAGGTAGAGGCTTCTTGGCTTTAAAAAATGGCCCTAGTTTTTCTCAAATTTCAGACGTCATTGCAGTTTTTTGGAAGGAGGGGACTGTCTACCTATCTGTTTTTAATTCAATTTGACTTTGGGCACTTTTATTCATTTGGTAATTATTAACTTTTAATAATTCACTCTGAGGCAATTTTGGTGAGAAGCCACCTATATTCTTTTAGCTTTAGCTGCAGGATTAGATGATGTGCTAGTTATCGTCAAACCAGCGAATTATTGACTCTGCAAATATTTGTCGCATGCTGTGCTGAGCTGGGAGCTATGCTAGGTTCGTGGCACAAAGTGGACAGAGAGTCCATGTGACCAAAGTCCCCACAAGGCTTACCTTTTATCAAGGATGGTCCTACAGACAAGAAACAAATAAATCCACAAATTTTAATATGGACCAGTAAGGAAAAGACTGCCTATTGGGAGTGCAAAATGGGGCGAATTATTGGATGGAGAGCCATGGAAGGCCTCTTTAAGAAAGAGAATAATGCTGAGATTTGAAGGTGTGGATCCTTGCTGCAGGAGTCAGGTGAAGAGTTTCCAGGCAGAGGTGGTAGCACATGTGAAGATTGTGAGTTGGGAAGAAGAGTGTCACTGTCAGTGGCAAGTGCCACTTACCTAGTAAGTGTGGTATGGTAGCTCAGAGTCAGATCAGGCAGGTACAAATTGTGGGCTTCATCCCAGGCAGTATAGAAAGTCACAGAAAAGTCATTAGCAGAACTGCTTACATTAAAAAAAAAATCTCTGAATTGCATGGTGAAGGGTAGAAATGGACTTTCATTGGTGAATTTATTGTAATATATACAGATATTGAATTATGTAGACCTGAAACTTATTTAATGTTATAATGCAATATTACTTCAATCAAATTTATTTTAGAACCTGTAAATTCTGTGCAAAGAATGAATTCGATATGTGTTTAAGAAAAACAGTACACAGCCTGGATCATGATATATATGACTCACCTGCATGCTGCCCTTGTATTTTCAAACTGTGACAAGGTGGGTGCTTGTTGGGTACAACTAGTTACTCTCCCTTTCTGTATCCTCTGCCAAATGGGAGACAGAATGTGGCTCACAGAATCTGAAATGAAGTACAAAATGTCTGGGACTGCAAGAGAGGAAGGTCTTGATGGGGAACAAATAAATCAAGTTTTAAGGAGCTTCACCCACTTAAGAATAAAATTCTAGCCTTGTTTCTCAATGAAAGGAATACATTTGCTATAAGTATCTCGGGAAACATATCCCGAGGGCCCGTTGATTTAGAAACATCTCTATTTTCAAAGTGATGTTTAGTCAGCCCCTTCCCTGTTGTAACTCAATTTCCTACTTTTCTCCATTACAGACCATGCATTCTTTTGTTATCTGATTTGCCTTTGTAATTTTTTAAAAAAAGACAAGTGAAAACATCTTGAAAAATCTGGTCTTTTTAGTGTCACTTGTCATTTAGTTTCCCCTCCCAATTTTCTTTATGACTGAGGACTCCCTTGGGGTAGTATTCTTTTCTTGATTTGTTAAAGTTAGCTGATTCTTATTTCTTAGCTCCACATAGGTGGTGTGTGTGTGGGAGGGGGGCGTTGGGAAGGCTCTGGGAATCAGTGCTGGCAGGTCTAGGGGTTATTGAAGTGGGTAGAGGGATAAAAATATCTCCCCCTTCATACTTAAAACACAGTTGAAGCTTGACTGAGATTCATGGCATTATCTCTAAAAAAAATTGTATTATTTTTTTCTTGAGGTTAATAATGGTTTCAACACTGTACAAGATTTAGGGTTATGGCTCACACCTTTTCAGATGTGTGATATCACACCACATGTATCACCTGAGCACCTATCACCTATAACCCATTGCTTTTTGCTCCCCAAACTCTGTAAGCCCTTTCTGGTAGACCTCCATTCTTCAGCCATGCGTCTAGGGTTTGTTTTGTTTGGTTTTGTCTATTCTTTCACACGTGTGAAATCATCTGGTCTTTTTTTCTTCTGACTTATTTTGCTTAGCATAATCCCACTCATTTTATTCATGCTATCATAAATGGTAAGACTTCATTTCTTTTTGTACCTGAGTATCCTATGGTGTATATAAATCATGTCTTCTTAATCTACTTCTCTGTAGAGTGTTGAGGTGACACCTGCCTGACCTTGTTCAGCATCTGGCAATGGTCCACCCGGTGCTTGTGAAAGCACATGTGTCCGAGGGAAAGTCCTTGGAAACCAGGACTGTGAGCCAAGAACGTGGACATAGGTCATGCAGGAGCAGTCCAGCATTTCAGTAAAGATAAATGAAGAGCCAATTAAGAAAGAAATCTTGGTTGTGTGTGTATGAGAAAGCTGCCCAATACTATTTTGAGGAGGAGGTGCTGGGAAAAAGTAAAATGGAAACAGAGCTTAATTTAAAAGATAAGCTTTTGCTGGAGCTCGGGAACAGAGATATAAAATGGGATGCCTAAAAATAAAGTTTCACTGCTTGCTCAATCTTGCAGTCCTCCATCTGGTGTTATTCTTCACAGCCGTGTCCCAGGTTCCAGACCCACTAGAGGTCCACAGTAGAGAAGCACTTAGATTGCTTCCACAGCTTGGTTATTACAAATAGTGCAGTTGGGCCCTCCCTGGTAGCGCAGTGGGTTAAAGCACAGCACTGAGAAGCTAACGGCACTTCAGTATGAGTTCGATCCCCACCCGGGAGGTGAGCCACATGGCACAGCAAACCTCTTCTGACCTGCCCCCTCAGCAGTGTACTTTGCTGATCTGCCTGTTCTGCTCCCCACTCTGTCTCTGGTGAATCTCTCACCGCCCCTGCACCTCTGGCCTATATCCCAGTTCTGTATGTATAAATAGTGCAGCCATGAACATAAACGTACATACATCTCTTTAAATTAGTGTGTTTGTGTTCTTTGGGCAGATACTTGGAGGTTTTTTCTTTGATAAGATACATTTGTTTTCAATATTTTGAGAAACTGCCATACTATTTTCCTTTGAAATGGCTGGATCAGTTTACATTGCCACCAACAGGATACAGGGTTTCCTTTCTCTATACCTCACCAAAAATTATTGCTAATGTTCTCTGTGATGTGGGCCATTCTTATAAGCATGAAGTGGTAACTCATCGTGGTTTGATTTGCATTTCCCTGATGATGTGCTTTTGGCCATCTGCAAGTCTTCTTTGGAGAAGTGTCTATTTTTGTGTGCTGTCCAATTTTTAATTGGTTCTTTATTTTCCCTTTGTCAAGTTGTATGCATTCTTTGTAGATATTGGGTAGTAGTCCCTTGTAATATACATGAGCTACAAATATTTTCTCTCATGTGGCAAGATGTCTTGAAGTTTTGTTTTTTTTTT
>NW_004567116.1:49247205-49254241 GCF_000260355.1 Condylura cristata | reverse complement strand
TCTTCTGAGAGTGTCTAGAAGTAGAGCTGGATATTGCATTCTTGATTAGGGATGAGGGTTTAATTAATGCCCAAAGATATAAACTTAGTGAGTTTCAATTTTTCATCCTGTTAAAGGATAATAATAATAAAAAAAATGCCATTGGGTATTAAAATATGGAAGGACAATTTAAACACTGAAGCTTTCATGAGGACATATAATAATATAAGGCCAAACAGGACCTCTGTAAATACATTAATCAGAATACTTAGAGCAGGACATGAATCTCACCAGTTCCTTTGGTAAATATCCCAGTTCACATAAAATGTGAACCTGGGGACTCTTGCTTCTGACCCCATTCTTCCAGCCTTGGCCATCATTCTACACCCTTTTTCTGCTACAGGATCTCCTTATTCTGACATTACTGCACCAAGTCTGGAAAGTCACTTGAACTTTACATTTGTCTCAAAAATCTTTATGCCCTTCTTTTAACTAGCACATATTATTTCTGCTTATCTCATACTTATATCTTGTCTTCAGTGTGGCACACTTTTTTTTTTCCCCCACAAATCCCTTACTATTGTGTTTCATCAATGTCTGATTTTAGGTTTACTAATAATTGTCTTACATATTTTGCTGCTCCTTCCTTTGGTGCATAAATATTGATGAGGGTTATTTATATCTTCCTGGTGTATTGACTTCTTACTCATGACATAATATCCCTCCCTTTCTCTTGTTACTTTTGTCAATGCTAAGTTGTTTTATGTGACATAGATATTGCTTTCCCTGCCTTTCTTTGGGTCCGATTTGATTGTAGGATTGTTTTCTACTATTTATTATGGATTTCAGATGGGTCTCCTGGAGACAACAGAAAGTTGGGTTTTGTTTTCTGATCTAAGCAAACACTCTCTGACTTCTGATTGACATGCTTGGAAAAGTTATATTTAGAGGTATTGTTGATACATGGGAATGTTATTGCCATTTTGTCTTTAGCTTTCTGTTCCTATCTATTTATTCCTTGTTTATTTATTTATTTATTTATTTTTGTGTGTGTTGTCTTCACTTTGGCTTAGATAAAAAAGCTCCTTTCAACTTCTTATAGGGGCGGTCTAGTGTTGGCAGAGTCCTTTAACTTCTATTTGGGAAGGTCTTTATTTCATCATCGTATATGACAGAAAGTCTTGCAGAATATAGTAGTTTTCCTGGCATTTTTAATTCTATGAATATTGAATACACAATTGTATTCTATGACTATCTCTAGGGTTTCTGCTGGTATTTGTGCTGTAAACTCTATTGGAATAATAATAATAATTTCTTAAGTTCCCCCCACTACCTGCCCCCTCCCAACTCCCCATAAGTCTGCAATATTCTCTCTTTGACTGATGCTCTTGCTAGTTTCACTATGTGTCTTGGTGCAGTTTTCATTGTATTTAGCTAATCAGTTTTCTTTTCGCTTCCTTCCCCAGGTGTGGGAAGTTTTCCTGTATTGTTTTCTTGAATAGACTCCTGTTCCCTCACTCTTGTTCATCCATCTGGGAGGCACATTTTTCTAATACTGACTTTTTTAGTAATATCAGGTATTTCTCAAATTACCTCTTCAAATATTTTTACATTTCATTTCTCTCTGTTCTCCCACCAGAGTTTACAGTGCATTACTGTTTTTGAGGGCACTAATTCAACCCTCTTTTTGATCTGTTTTACTGCCATAGATTTCTTTAGTGATCTTGATCTTATTTGTTAAGCCCTTTACCTCCCTCATTTCTTTTTTTCTCATTTAAAGCTTCAATTTCTACTTTTCAGTTATTGATTTTTGTTTCTGAGCTCCATAATCTGTTTTTAAGAATTTTGTTGTGTCCGAGTTTTTTGAGTTCTCTTATATTTCTTTAACTTGCCTTCCTCAGTGCTCTTATATATTTGCCTTGTTGAGTTTTCTTCTGTCTCCTTGAGTTTTTTTTAATAGCAGTTCTTAGTTTTATCTGATAGAGAAATTTAATCTTCTACTTTTTGGGTTTTCATTCTGAAGCATTGTTCTCACCTTGTGATGTTGTACTCTTTGAAGTCTCATATTTCTGTGTATTATATATTTTTATCTGTCCATTTTGCTAGTTGAAGTATTCTTACTTTATAATTGTGATTAGTATCTTTAGAACTTAGAGGTTTGCCTATTTAATTTTTTCCCAAAGTGGTACTGTGGTTTTGCATTATTATTCTCATTTATTCATCTATTGGCATACTTCTGTATGTACTAAGATACTAAAATGCATACTTCTGTATGTACTAAGAGCTGTTTTATAATGCTGAGTCAGCAAGTTAGGAGAAGACCTTGAAGATGTCCAGATATTTTTGTGACTGTTTTGGGGTGGGGCTGACTCATATTTTTGTTGTTGGTCTCTCCAGTCTGTTCCCTTTGGGAGAGCTGCTCCACTGCTTGCCAGTGCCTACTGAGCTTTTAGAACCTGTCTGAGTGTTGTAGGGATCTGCCAGGCCACAGCATCAGGGCTGCTTATCAGTTCTCTGCTGTTTGTGAGATCTCTCTGGCTTACAGGAGCTCACCTAACCTACCCAGCCTGTCCACTTTGTCCATTCTACACTTTTCTGGAAACCTTCCCCTCCTTTGAACATTGGTCCTAGTGTATGTGGTGATTTTTTTTTTTCTTCAGTGGTTTTGGCTTTGTTCTGTTTCCAGTTGGCTGTGAATAGATAGAGGATTCGAGCCTACCATCTTCAGTCTGATGCCATCTTGCTAGTCTCCCCTGCTTTTAATTCTTATAGTCCTATGAGGGCACATTTTTAGGTAGATAAGGTATCACAGCCATTAGCTACAGTGAGCAAATTACCTGAATTAATATTGACAGCCATGCTCTCAGGTGAAGTATCTGTGAGTGGTTTAATCACTGCTCTGTATTTTTCAAATGAGCTAATGTTTCTTGTCTTTTAATGAAGAAAATTTAATCAAATGTTATAAAACATTTTAAATTTTATTATTGAAGTTAGTTTGCAAAGAACACATCTTGGGCTAGAATAAAACAAATGGTAGGTTGAAGTTACATAGGTGTAGATTTTATGGAATATTGTATGCTAACCCTGAGGGGTTAAAGAGAATTAAGGTTTGAGTGTAACAATTTGAGGCAGAAAAGTGTTACCATGTTATGAGGAATTTCCCTTCCTCAGAGGCACTGCATTTTTTTTTTTTTTTTTTGCCAAGGCTGCAGATTAGATGCTGCATTAGTAAAAGATGAATTTAATCCAGTAAGACATTTCTCAATCCCCATGTAACATTAGTCTGAGTTGGAATCACTTGGTAACAATTTGGAATAAAGTTTGTTAGAAAAATATAGCTTTGTCTGGGTTGAGCCTAAAAATGGGTGACAGATGTTAATGATGAGCGACTGAACAGATGTTTGGGGGAGAGTTACAAAAAGGACTTCTATCATAGAGGATCTAAGGATTAACCTTCCTGGCTGTTGCTGAAAGAAGAGCTTGTTTAGGAAACAGGTTCCTGTAAAATTGTTTGACTGATTGGGGAGAAGATGAATGACCGGATACTATAATTTAAATTTTAAAATTAGGTAAATGGAAGTCCTTATTTGTATGCATTTGTAAATGTGTCTTTTCTGACAAGGGTCAGCGTCTTATTAAAATATGGGGAGGCTAACTCAGTCATTCTAGTCTGCTGTCCTATTTGTCTACATCTGAGAGCAAAACTCAACACAATTATTAAAATACCACATTTTACATAGATTCTGTAATATCTGTCCTATAATTACATATGTAAAAATCAATACATTTTTCGGTAGAAATTTAAGAGTTTTTGTAAAGAAGTTTCTTTTTTGCATATGATTGGTAATTTTAGTCAAAACACTCAGATTTAATCAAAGTTTTAAGGAGAAGCTCTCTCTTCCAAAGTAAGAAAAAAGAAAATTTTGAAAACTATACAACCATTATATTACTATATAGAGCCAATTCCCACCTTACTCTTTTCACAGAAAGGTGAGATGTTATTTATATTATACAAGTTATTGTATTATTCCAAATAATTCTCCTGAAATGATTGATAGATTGAGCAGAGACATTTTAAAATTCATCTTTATATAGAGTCCATAACTGATATAACCATGACTTATTTTCTGCTCTTTCTGTGTTTACATAATGCCAAGCATTTGATTTAAAGAGATGAATGTAGTCAAAACTCCAAATATTCTTATAAGCATTAAAATAAAGTATTATTATGGCAGACTATTTATAAATAATAGCCTATTGTCACAATATTCCTATAATGTGAATTTATTATCCCCTTTTAAGGGGTGAGAAAGTAGGCAACCAGAAAGTTAAAAGAATCACCCAAGGACAAGTAACAATGACAGGATTTGTACCTTTGTCTGAGATATTACTTGCTAATAGTATAGACTTAATGTCCTGAGTAGAACTGACATCCTATTGTTTGGCTTTTTTTCTAAATAATTTTTTTTATTGACATATCTTGGTTTACAACATTGTTAGTATTTGGGAAGTATAGGATAGTCTTCTTCAGGTGTAGTCACCATAGTGCACTCATCACCAAAGCACCTCTCATCCTCCATAATAGCTCATTGAACCCTCTCCCTACCTACTTCTCTGGGGATTTGCGCTGTCTTCCACAAGCTGTTTCCAGGGCTCAGGGGTCCTTACCAGTCACTCTGGTTACCCTGGAGGGTGATTAAGTTTTAAGTGTAAATACATATAAAAATGGAATCTGATTTGAAGCCATGATTATTAAACTCTGGATCTCACTTTAATACTAATCAAAGAGTACTATTAACTCTCTGAGCTTCTTTTTTGATCGTAGGTAGTGTCCATAATGTAAATATACCACAGATTTGGTATCAGTTTGTCTGTTTTAGGGCATTTGGGTTGTTTCCATATCTTGGCTATCGCAAACATCGCTGCTATTAACAATGTGCACTCCCATTTTTATTGCAGCACTAATTACTATAGTTAAACTATGGAAACAACCCAAGTGCCTAAGATCCATGAGTGCATTAAGAAGATGTGGTATTTATACACAATGGTATAGTACTTGGCAGTCAGAAAGATAATCATGCCATTTGCCTTACATGGATGGAACTAAAAGGATTATGCTAAATTAAATAAGCCAGAAGGAGAAATACAAATATTAGATGGTGTTATTTTTATGTGTAATATAGAGAAAGCAAAGTCAAAGACAAAATTTAAAACCAACTTTTGAATGTTTTCTTGATTTCTTTCTCTTATAGTTCATTATTTGATTATATTAATGGAACAAATTTTTGTATGTTGATTTCATTGCCTGCCACATAACTATACTGATTTCTGGTTTCCTATAGTTCTTTAGAGGAATATTTAGAGTTTTCTTTGCATTATTATTGTGTTCTGTAATAATGATAATTTAACATAATCTTTTCCAATTTGAATTCCTTTTATAACTTTCTTTTGCTAGGATTTTCAATACAGCTAGGATTTTCAATACAATTTTGAATATTAGTTGTAAGAATGGTTATCTTTGTGATAAGAATGGTTATCTTTGTTGTGTACCTGATCTTAGAAGAAAAGTTTTAGTTTTTCTTGAGGATTAATCTGACTGTGGGTTTGACATACAGGTTTAGGTATATTTAGGTATATTCACTTTATACCCATTTTACCAAGAGTTACTTTTTTTTTTATTATAAATGGATGCTGAAACTTGTCAAATGCCTTTTCTGCCTATATTGGTTATCATATGATCTTTGTCTTTCCTTTTATTAATATTAGGAACTACATTGATTAATTTGCATATATTGAACTATCCTTGCATATGAGGAAAAAATTTACTTGGTCATAATGTATGATTTATTTCACTTATTGTTGGATTCTACTTGCTAAGATTTGTTGAGGATTTTTGCATATATGTTAATCAGGGATATTAGCCTGTAGGGGTGTGCTTTTGTGTAATGTCCTTGTCATTTTAGTGTCAGAGTAATGTTGACCTCGTAGTATGTGTTTGGAAATAATCCCTCTTGTTCAGCTTTGTGGAAGCATTTGGTCTTAGTTCTTTGAAGATTTGATAAAACTATCTCCTGGGCTATTGAAATTGAAAGATATACAAGACTCTTATTTTGTAATAAAGAAAAACCTATAGAGAGGAAGGTGTTTATTGATAAAGATGTCAACTTTGGGCAAGTCAATGTACTAGAAGCTCTTAAAAAAGGTAAATGAGATACTGAAGGCCTACAGGTGAGATAAGGCATGCACACAAAATCAGAAGTGAGAAAGAAAGGTATTCCATTGAGAAGTATAAGAGTTAGAGAAAAATGAGATGCTTAGGTTAGAGAAAAATGAGATGCTTAGCAAGGATGCATGGAACAGAGAGGTTGTGCTGTGAACTTGGGAGTTAAAGGAAACATCCAGTTAAAGATTAGTCCTTCCTTACTTCCCTCAGTCTGACTTTGTTCCTGTTCATAATGTACCTCCACTTCCCTTCAAGGTCAAACTTTCCAATAGAGTAATTGAGGTGCTTTATTTTCATTTATTTATTCACTTAAACCCAATATCTTAGCTTAGGTCCTTTAGCTAAAGACTATTAATCATCCTCTAATATCTTTTCTATATTCTGAATGAAATCATCCTCAATTTTTAGGTTGACAAACAAACACATTTGCTAACCTCTCTGTGACAAGTAATGGATATATGACTAAATTCTGGCCAATAGAATGTGATCAGAACTACATACACAATTTCCTGGGTATACTTCTAAAGGGAAGGGACATTACTTTCCTCCCTTTCTGTTGATAGCAATGTGGTTATGGCACTGGGGAGCACTGTTGGCCCATGTAGATGAAAGTGTTACCCTAAGGGTGCAAGAGGAATAAATAAAAAGAATTTTGGGTATCTTAAGAAGTATATCTACCCAAGTTATTACTACTTTACTCATTATCTTTTAACTACTTTCAGAACTTTCTAAGTTGTCAATAACTGATAGCAGTGAAAACGATTATTTTTTTCTACATGGAAAGAAAAATTTTGTCCCATAGAGGTAAAATTGAATCTCACTCTTCCTTAATCT
>NW_004567116.1:49202097-49230782 GCF_000260355.1 Condylura cristata | reverse complement strand
GCTTACTCCTGCTACTTCCAGATGCTTTCTTGCTTTCTATGGAGAAGACTTAAGATTGGAAGGAGTCGGCAGAGAGCAAGAGTTGAAAAAAAAAAAATGCAGGAAAGATACTTATGAAATGAGACACCAGAGAGATGACCAATTGCCCAAGGGGAGGTATTTTCTTAAGAAAGAAAAAGACCTCTTTCTCTGAGACATTTGCCATTTCCATAGTGTAGATAGTGACAGAAGCACAAGCAGGGAGCTGCTGTTCATAGGTTCTTCAATTTCTGATCGTGAGTTTTGATATACAAGGTAAAACTTAGCACACAGGTAATGTTCTCCATTTTACAGACCAGCCCAAATCCAGCCCAGGGAAATAGGAAATAGTTCAGAATGTTTGGCTACCTAGTTTAAGAAAGAAATGTGGTAAAGCACAAAAAGAAAAGCTAAAACAAAAGTCAACATCCAAATGTCTTCCTAAGTGTCACCTCATTATCTGAGATGATGACTTACAGAGACACAGTGAACACATCAGGAATCCCAGACAGCTGTATGCTAGGCCTGCGGGAACATTCTATATTCACGGAAGCTTTTGTTGATCACAACCTGCTATCTTCACCAGATGATTAATGGGGTATCTTGTGGCAAATGAGGAGGAGGCAAGCTCCAACAGCTTATTTTTTTCAAATCAGGACCTTTTAAATAAAAATTGTTAAGGGGGTAATAAAATCATCAGCATGTGGTTCTGGCTTCTTTCCATCTTATTAGGCCTGAGGTAATAATCCAGGTAATTCAGGAAAAATAAACTGCGTGGCCTGAATTACTCATGTAATTGCCTCAATGTTTCAATTCAGTCTGGTAGTGGAAGACCAGCTGTAAATGTCTCATGGGTTTCAAATAAGCTGATAACTGAAAACAGGTTTGGTAATTTAGGAGCCGGGGTGAAACAGTGGAACTGGTCAAACTTAAATAATTATAAAACCCGGGTGTTTTAGACCCAGCTCTGCTGCACCCTACTTGCTTCTTCCTGTTTGGTTACTTCACCCCCTGAGCCTACAGCATTTTTGATATGGTAGACTATAAAATGTTAGTAAAATTCAACCAACTATTAATAAAAATACATTTTTATTGGTGGTGTTATCAGCAAATGATACAACCTTTTGTTCTGGCACAAAACTGGATTAAAAATTTGTAATTCCAGAGCAATGTTTTCCAATATCAGTTATCAATTAGAATCGTTTGGGGAGTTAAAAAGAAATAATTTCTCATATCCCACCACAGACCCATTACATTTGAATTTCTGGGGTGGCTCCTTTGCCATTGTTATTTTTAAAGACTCTGGAAGATTCTAATGACAGAATCAACACATGCAAAGACTCAAAGTGGGGAGAGAGATTTTACCTAACCAGAGGTCATACCCAAGGTTTACTATGTCTGATGTTAAACTGCAGAGTGACACCTGAAGCTGTGTGCCCCTGGGCCTGTCCCCCAAGAGTTTCCTGATCCCCAGATCTCAGAGGCGAGATCTGAATGCAAGGGAGAACTTGTGGTGCTTAAGCACTGGTACCTACCACACCTGCACTGGTAACCACCACACCTGCACAAAAGAGCATGAGGGTCTGACAATGCCCATCTTCCATTTTAAGTCTTCAGTAACTGAGGACTAGTCTAAGGACATTTAGCCACAGCTATTTTTTTAAATACATATTTTTAAAGATTTGTTTTTTATGCATACAGGCCTAGGGTACAGGCCAGAGATGCAGGGGTTGAGGGGATTCAACAAAGACAAAGTGGGGAGCAGAACAGGCAGACAGTTGAAGTACACTGCTGAGGGGAGCAGCGGGTGGGTCAGGAGGGGTCTGCTGTGCCATGTGGATCAGTTCTGGGGTGGGCTGGGGATCAAACTCACACTGCTGAGGGGAGCAGAGGATGGGTCAGCAGTGGTTGCTGCGTCCCTCCTGGTTGCGCCACAAAGGAGGGCCCTAGCCACAGCTATTTTTTAACAAAGATGGACTAAAAGAGTCACTTTCACTTTTTAAACTTCTCTAACGTCTTCCTGTCACAGGGATTGGGACCAGTTGCATCCTCATCTTGAGTTACCAGATTTTTCTAAGTGCATTGGTTCATCATGTCCCTTTCACTACAAGAAAAGAGAGACCGCATTGCTAAAAGACATTATTTCATTCTGGCAGCAAATGTTTCCCAAGAGTAAGCCTGCCATCTACTAGGCAATACTGGGAACTAGAAAATTCTTCCTTCTGAAGCAGCTCAGTTGACTTTTCCAGCTTTAGGGCATGTAGTTAGTAACTGTGCTATGTACATGTTCTACCATCTCAGTTTGGTTTTAAATGCTCCAGTGTCAGAGATTAAGCATGGATGCCTGTGATGGAGATACAAACACTGCTCCTAGGGCTCACAGAAGGACCTCCTCTTTATGTCTTGGGGGATATGGAGAGGTAGTTGTGCAATCTCTAGGAATAGCCATAATCTTTCAGAATAGTGATGAACACCTGCTTCCTGTGTTCAGGCTAACTTCCCCATGTCCACATTTCTCTGTTGATATCTTATGGCCTTTGACTTCAAAGGAACATTTCTTTTGCCCCAAGACAAGCCTTTCAAAGGGTGAAGTGCTTGGATTTACAGTGATTCTTTCAGAGGATTTTGACTCAGTTGTTGAAATATGGAAAACACCAAGTGCTCTTGATCTATTACAAGACAATGTAAGATTCATTCCTCTCTGCAGTACTCTCCATACTCCAGAAAAAGTAAGTGATTACAGCTGTTCTTTCTTCCTCTTAGAAAATGGTATAGTCTTTTAAAACTCTCCTTGATTGCAGAGAACTCTGTTCCACTTCAAGGCCCTATTCAAATGTCACTTCTTTATAAACACTTCCATCCTGGGCAGATTTAGCCCGCCCAAGCTTTCTAGTAACTTGATGCTTAGTTGCACTGTATAGCACTTTACTTGTTCAGTGTATGTGCCTGCATCCTTCCCACCCCCACTCTTAGTACACTGAACTGTGTGACTTTGGAAGCCAGGTAGGTATAGGGAGGTGCCCAGTAAATTATGTGGGGGATTGGATTCGATTGCCAGGAAAGCTTTATTTACATGTTTGTTTACAGTGGATGTCAGGGGCACCCTCCAAAGTGCTTCCTTAAAGGTATGTTCCAAGCTTTTGCAGGGGAACATTTCCTGAATCTTTGCATCTATCCCCTCACATTTGCCTCTGATACTATAAAATCTTCCTCCCGGACATCCCTGGGTTTTCCCACAACTTTCATGTTTTTGGTGCTTCCTGATTATTTGTCTTTCTCCTTCTGGTTCTTTGTCACTGTTGGACATATCTGACACTTGGCAGTAGTTCACTACCAACATAGTACTGAGCTTTCCTGACACAACCAGTTCCACCTGCCATGTGCTTCCCTCCTGACAGTGCATTTGGAGGTTTCCAGCATAATCATTAGAAAAAAGATAGGTTACCTGAATAGGGGTGAGCATGCTTGGGTTTCAAGTCTAGCTTGCATTTTACTGTGGCATGATCTTGGATGAGTTAAGTTCTCTAAAATTCAGTTTCTTACACTGTAATATGGGGACAGATATACCTTTTTTGTGGTTAAGAATAACAATCTCTTTGCTTGAATTTTTGCTTTCTGACAGGTTTTGAACAAAACACTTTCTGTAGACTATTTCATTTAATCCTCCGAACAGGAATGTTACAGGTTATCTGAGAAGTAGATCCTGACATGCAGATCGGCATGCAGAAGGTTTATTAGGGAGGGATTTTGAGAGAGGAGGGAAGGAGGAAAAATTGGGCAGACCTGGAACAGTCCTGATAAAGGATACATACAACCTTATAGGAGAGATTTAAGTTGGGATGACTGTTTAGAATTGTCTAGCAAGATTAGGAGAGAGCTGGTGGTCCTCTCCATTGATCCATTATTGGATGGAGGTTGTTTCCTCCCTGAAGGGAGAATGACCTAAAAAGTGTGACTCTCTCCAGCTGAGGGGAATTTTTGGAAAGTTGTCACTGTGGTATAAAATTTCTAAAAACACCCATTGCACAGATTGATGAGATAACATATAAGCACCATTATTATCACCAACTACCAAGATTTCCCACTCCTGCAATCTTGTCAGTAAAAACATCATTGTTCTGCTTAGTAGAAACCAATAGAGTTTTTTCTAAATTCTTTCCTAAAAAGAATCCATGACCTCTTAGCATCACCAAAGAGCTGATGCATAAGGCAGTGGATAAGATTATGGAACTTGAAAACTCAAAAACCTGAGGATAGTCTGTTAGGCAGGAGTCCAGAGAAAAGCCAATGTTGTAATTCAAGTCCAAAGACTGTTTACAGGTAACATTCCTTTGTACTGGGGAGGTGAGATTATTCCTTTAAGACCTACAGTTTATTGGATCAGGCCCATCAACATTATGAAGGACAATTTTCATATTAAAATTTCCATTTTAAATATTCAAGTCATCCAAATCCACTCACAGGAATATCCAGAAGATGATGACCAGCTACTTTGTGGGCCAGTCAAGTTAACACATAAAATTAACCACTCCAGGCATTGGATAAGAGACTTCCCTCTAATTGATGTAATCAGAGTTAGATAATGAATTTCTGTGATATATAGCATTATTCAGTGACAATACTAGGAAAAGCTTTAGGTCTTTGTATTCTTGGTAATTTTGCCTGTTAAGTAGTTGGGATGAAATAGCTAATTCAGTAACATTCTTCAGTCATGGATAGCATAAAAGAAATAAAAGTCACCCAGTTTGGAAAGGAAGAAGTAGAACTGTCCATAATAATTGATATTATCTTGAATATCACTAGGAATTCACAAGATTATTAGAGGTGGTAAACAAGTTCAGTAAAATTGGAGAATATAAGATCAACATGCAAAAATTCAACTGGATTTCTCTATAATATTAATGGGCATTCTGAAAATAAAGTTAAAAATTCTGCTTATAATGTATCAAAAAGAATAAAATAGCTAAAAACAAGTTTAACAAAGCAGGTGCAAACTTGTGCATCACAACTGTTAAGTCATTGTTGAATGAATCTTAAGCAGACTTGAATGAATAGGAAGACATGTCAAGGGTTGGAAAACCTAACATTATTAACATGATGATATTTCACAAAATGATCATAAATTCAATACAGTAACAAAATTCTCAGATTCTTTTTTTTAAAGAAAATGACAGGTTTATCCTAAAATTCATATGGAATTGCAAGGGACTCCAAATAACCAAACCCATCTTGAAAGACTAAAGTTGTAGAATGTGTACCTCCCTATTTCAAAACAATGCCAGACTGTCGTTGATAAAACTGTGTGATACTGATGTAAGGGTAGACATATAGGTCAATACTATAGAATTAAGAATTCTGGCTGCAGAGGGGAAAAGGTGGGGGGAGGGTAGAGCATGTCAGGTCTTGGGGTTGACTTCTTAAGCCATGCAGTGGGAACTAAGGACATCACTGAACCCTTAGAGGAATTTTTCTGACATGAGAATAGGCTTGGGTCCTACTTGGGTCAGTAGGAGTTTGTCAAAGTCCATCCTGGGAAATACAGAACACTGCAATTGGGGCAGTGTAGCCACTGAAGCCCTTTCTCCCCACACACCCAATCCAGGAATTGATCAAAGAAAAGCCAAGTGGAGCCAGGACATAGGCCATTAAATCGCTACACCAGAAAGAAGGAATTTAGAGAATTCACAAATCCTCCAAAAAGGCACACCAATGGTGTGTACACTTCCCAGCTCTGCAAAAGCTGCAGCTGAGGCAAGAACAGAGCAGCCACAGCCATTTTAGGCTCCATAGTGTTAAGTAAGAAAACATGAGCCCCCTACACACCCTCACACACAGAGGTTACCTCTGAGCCAAGTGCAATGTGAGCATGGAGATTCAGATAGGTGAATCTAATTTCCTACTGGGAAGCTTCATAGATCATGATTCCCAGAATAAAGGAACAACAGAGAGGTGAGGAGGGAAGGGAAGTCAACCTAAGCAAAGAATACAGCTTTCTGTGGAACAAAACAACAGGTAGAGGTGACAAAAACCACTCCTCAAACCAAGGTTGAGTGTTAAAGTCCTAGACCCTTCTCCCTCTTCCACCTTACAGTAGGTTAACTAAGAAGACAAAGACAAAATTTCAGCACCCCAAATACAAATGCATAAATAGCAATAACTAAGGTATTATACATACCTAGGAAGCAAAAGACATCTCAACACAAGATGGAAAAGCAAAAGAAGGACAGAGTCCCCAGAGAAACATAAGCAAGATAAAAATAGAGAAACGTACAAGACTTCAAACAACAACACTAAAAATGTTGAATGAAATACTGGAAGTCCAGTCAAAGGCAAATAGGAAGATGCAAGATATCAGAAAGGAGAGTCAGAAACAATAAAGAGAATTCTTCACTAAAGAGATTGGATATATAAAGGGATCACGAAAAGAGATTCTGAATGAAGGGTAGACAAAGTCAATGCTTTACATAGAATCAAAATGGCTGAAGAAATTTCTGCTGTAAAAGACTCAAACAAATTATACATTTAGAAGACAGTATCAAGACAATGGAAAAATGACAAACTCAACAAAACTTACTGTTATAGGACACCAAATCTGTTCCAGTACATGGGGAGAGGGGCACCCCTGAAGCCCCCAAACCTACCTGCTCTAAGTGGGTTCTGCCATCTGCCGCAACAAGATAAAACATATAAGACTTTAATGAAAAGGGACTTTAATACAGTAAATATACAATACGGAACACAAAGAATATAACTTCTAAATCAAACACCTGAAGTTACCCATCCCCTCGTGGGCAAAAGTCAACCGAAAAGGGATTGGCCCAAAGCAAGGCCTGAAAGCTGCCACAAGACTAAAGCATCTTCTGGCCAAGACCCATGGAAAAGGGTCAGAAATGGCCAGACAAATCTGGGAGGAAAAGAGCAAAATCAAAATCAATATAAACACTGCCATAGTCACCTCCCTATGGGTATCTCACCCACATCTGCCTTAACCAGTCCGGGGTCAGGAAACAAGCATGGTTTCTTCATCACATGCTTGCTGCTCCATGTGGCTTCCTTAGGTCTCAGTCTGGCTCTCCATCCACCTTCCTTTCCTCTCCTTTTTCTCTGCTCAGCTCCACCCTCCTTCTGGGTGGGGCAGAGAAACGTGGAACCTCCCTTTTTCCTAGAGACCACCCTGTTACAGAGAGTACACCTGAAAGGAGAAAGCATGCTAACATACATTGTACAAAAATGAACTGGCACAAGCTATGCAACCTCTATCGACAGACACGGTATGGGTGGAGGGGAAATGCTCTGAAAAATCAGACTTTCCACGCTAATTTATGTGATGACCTCCCTTTTTTGTATAATCGTAATATCAAAATATTTTGAGCAGCCTTCAGCTTACAATTGGATTGCCTCAGCCTTAGAAGGAGCTACCTGGCCCTGACAAGCAAGTACTTCACCAGGGTGAGAAATTTTGTAACAGGGTAGTCCCTAGGAGAAAGGGAAGTTCCAGGTTCCCTGCCCCACCCAGAAGGAGGGTGGAGCTGAGCAGAGAAAAAGGAAAGGAGAGAATGAAGCAGGATGGAGAGCCAGGAGACTTGAGGAAGCCACATGGAGCAGCGAGCATGTGATGAAGAAACCGTGCTTGTTTCCTGACCCTGGACTGGTTAAGGCAGATGTGAGTGAGATACCTGTAGGGAGGTGACTATGGCAGTGTTTATATTGATTTTGATTTTGCTCTTTTCCTCCCAGACTTGTCTGGCCATTTCTGACCCTTTTCCATGGGTCTTGGCCAGAAGATGCTTTAGTCTTGTGGCAGGCTTTCAGGCCTTGCTTTGGGCGAATCCCTATTTGGTGGATTTTGCCCACGAGGGGATGGGTAACTTCAGGTGTTTGATTTAGAAGTTATATTCTTTGTGTTCCATATTGTATATTTATTGTATTAAAGTCCCTTTTCATTAACGTTTATTATGTTTTGTCTTGTTGCGGCCGATGGCAGAACCCACTTAAAGCAGGCAGGTTTTTGGGGCTTCAGGGGTGCCCCTCTCCCCCTGTCCAATAACAATTCCTCTTGAAGTCAAAAGTCATTAAACAACTGGCTGATTGATTAATAAAGACAAATGGCTGTTACTGCAAAGTCACTCACTGCCAGACGGAGGAAAACCCAAATCTTATCACTCTATCTTTCATAGCCTTCTATTCAGTTTCTAAATAACCACTCAAGCTTTCTACTATCTAGTCTTTGGATATGGAAATTCACCCAAGTCGCCTATGCTGTGCTAATCAGGCTTTCTACCTTCTAGACTTCAAGAAAACGCACTTAAACTTTCTAACAAGTTTTTCAAAGAACCTTACCTTAATTTGATTTACGAGAAATTTCCTCTTCCTACCCTCACTTTACTTTACCCCCTAGGATGTCTCTGAGAATGAAAGCCTTTAAGTAATAGATAATGTTTAAGGGACTTTATTTTGGTTAATCTTCACTGTGGTAAATGTAGTAATATTAGTCTTAAACTTTGTGAATCTATGTACCTGTTTTAACCTTGATAACATTTTAAAAATGTTATAATCTCAACTGAAGGTCAAAACAACTCCACATTATTCTTAGCAAAAAGGTGATTGTGATCTCAGCCCATTTCATATGCTAATATCATCCCTCTGGCCTGCCTGAAGTGTATAAAATAAACTTATGCTAAAAGCGGAGCAGGAAGACTTGCACCCCACTCCCATTCCCGTGTCTTCCTCGTGCCCGCTCCCCTTTTTTCCCTTTTTCTAAGAATCTCCGCTTGCCGACGCCATTCCCACCTTGAGACCCTGCCTGTTCTGCCCCCCAATAATCCGTGATCGGGACAAAGTCTCCAACAATGAACAATGGCTATATATGTATAAATAACTTTTTAAAAAGAGATAACCTGTGGGACCTCCCTGGTGGTGCAAAGGGTTAGGATGCAGCACTGCAAGCTAGCTGCAGCCACTTCAGTGTGAGTTCCATCCCCAGCCCCGGGAACTGATGGGAGGTGATCCACAGAGCAGCAGCAGACCTCTCCTGACCTGCCCACTGCTCCCCTCAGCAGTGTGCTTTGTCAGATCCTTAAATTTGGATAACTTGTGACTATTTGGTCAATAGAATACACCAGAGTTGAGAGTGCATATCTTCTGAGACTGGGTCATAAGAGGACAAGAAGTTTTTGCTTTATTTACTAGAATAACCATTCTTGAAGCCCAGGCTGAAGTACAACAACCCAGAGGCAGTTATGCTGTGATTAAGTCTAAGCCATGTGATGATGTGTTGGCATCTGGTGGGCAATCTAGCTGAAAATAGACTTCGAGTCATACCAGCCTGGCCACCAGATGCTCCAGACGCTGCATCTTCCAGCCACATGTGTTGTCCTTCATTATTTGTATCCCATTTGTGGCCTCAGACATAGTGCAGAGAGGTAAATCATCCTTCTCTGTAATTTATCTTAATTTATAATCCATGGAATTTATAAGTATAATGAGATGAATGGCTTTGCTTAATATCACAAAATTAAGGATCACTTGTTAGATATCAATAGATAACTGTAGCAATCAATCAGAAACCTTTTGTGTTGCAAGTTAGAGACACAACTCAAATTAGCTTAGGAAAAAGAGAAGTGTAAGAGGGAACACTGGTAGCCATGGGCTTATGTTTCACAGATCAGCTGTGGGAGTGTGAATGACCAAAAGGCTCTAGCTGGGACCCATCACTTCATTCACATTGTGTCTAAGCTTCCCACCAACTTAAAGGTGACAGATACAGCAAATAAAATTATAAGCTGACCATGCAATATTTAGGACATTTTTTTTTAAAGATTTATTTATTTATTCATACAGAACTGGGGTACAGGCCAGAGATGCGGAGGGTGAGAGGATTCACCAGAGACAGAGCGGGGAGCAGAACAGGCAGATCAACGAAGTACACTGCTGAGGGGAGCAGCGGGCGGGTTAGGAGAGGTCGGCCACACCGTGTGGTCACCTCCGGGGCAGGCTGGGATCGAACTCATGCTGAAGTGGCTTTAGCTTCTCAGTGCAGTGCTTTAACCCGCTGCGCCACCAGGGAGGGCCCTAGGACATATTTTTAACAAAACCACATTGTTTACCTAAAAATCAGTTTTAATTTGAAAGCCTTAAAGTCAAACTGTCCAGCTGACTTGGATGTGACAGTTCTCTGACCAGTGACTTTGACTCAAGGATTCCCAGTTGGGCATGCTGAATGCCCTTTCTTAGAACTACACTGCACTTAAAGACTGTTCCACCCAGCCCTCCTTTTTCTGATTTTATGTCCACAAAAGCTAGACCTTTTCTTATATAATGCCTCTCCAGGGTTCCCTATTGTCTCCCTCTATATGTTCCATCAGGGATATTTTCCTTAATCAATGAATTGCAAATATCTTCTCACCTCAGACCTTACTTCTCACAAAACCTAGAATAACATAGATAACATACCTGAATGACGGAATGTTTGAGGAACCAAACTACATGGAAAGTTATCCTGCAGGTGAACCTCCAGGTTCTCCCTTTTCAGATTTGTTTCCTACTTGTCTCTACCCATCAGCTTATTTTCTGTCACTACAGACTGATGAGGAAACATGGTGACCAAAATTTCCAATTCCACATTGTAAAAAAGGGATGCTTACTCACTTCCTCAGTCTTAGTGTGATAAACTGAGGAAACAACAATTTGACTATTTGAATAGAGTACTGGCTATGGGTCAATCAACTGTGGTCAGGGTGGGGTTTACGAGAATATGGAATTACCTGTGCAAATCATGTGTGGCAATTAAGAAGAGTTATTCCCAAAAGGACAGAAGGGGGTTGGATAGAAAAGACCATAGATGCATTTCCACTATCACACCTGGTCTACTGTGTAATGTCAGTCAGACGTATGGCTATATATAAAAATCTAGAGTTAATGATTAAGCAAATCAATTGAATTGACTTCCTATAATGTACCATGGAGGTCCTATAAATAAAATAATTATATAATATATATAATATAATAATATAATAAATAAATAAAACTTTATGGTTTTATTTATTTTTGCATAGAAGAACTGGGGTGTAGGCCTGAGGTGTGGAGTATGAGAGGATTCACTAGACACAGACTGGGGAACCAATAGGTGAGTCTCCTGAAAAAAGCTGCTGAGGTGTCTGTTGCACCTTGTGGGGCAGCTCCCTGGGGACTGAACTCAGGCTGTCGTGGGGTAACACTCCTAGGCCATCAAGGAAGCCCCTATGCTAGAAACTCTATAGTATTTATTACCTTCACAAAGATCCCATTTGGTAGTTGTTTTCTTGAAGGTGAGGAAACTGAAGCTGAGAGAGCAAACTACCGCATATGGGTTGACTCTGTTATCTTACTAAAGGCTTGACATATATATTCCATTCTATTCTCACAAAGATCCTACTGGCTACAAATAACAAACCTTGGTTTACAGAAGAAGTTGAAACTTAGAGTGAAATGATTTCCTAACTAGAAGTTAGCAGCAACTTCATACAGTCCCTTGCTTGTTTGATTCCAGAGCTCCTATTCCTTACTATTACATCCTTCTAGTTTCTTAGTTACATAGGTATTTACCTATCTACACATGCAACCAATTCACTAATATATATACACATATGTTCTCCATAGAGAACAGTGGCCAATGTTCATGTTGATTTTTCTGCCTGAATATGCCATCCCTCTAGTGTACTTCTGCATGCTTGGTATTTTGCATTCCTGAGATCTAGCTTAACTATTATTTGCTGACTCAGTTTTAATGATTGTAGAATAATGGATACCAGTCTTCCCTCCCCATTATTTGAACAAAATATACTGGACATTAAAGATCAGAGGGTTGTGAAGTTTAATAGAGGAGATACCACAATGAGTGTTTGGAAGAAGAACCCAAGCAGAGAGCAGAAATGTTGCAAAGTGGAGGAATCAGATAGTGGAATGTAGGCTGAGGTGGCTGGAATTTGTGGGACAGGGGACTAGAGAAGAGGATGGTACAGAGCAGGAGTTTCAGGAATATGCATAGGGAGTCTCTTGGGTTTGACAGAATACTAAATTGCATATGTGCAAGATTAGACTCTATCAGGTCTGGCACAGAAGAGTACTTGAGGGCTGAACAATGATTCCAGAGGTGCTAGAATACTTGGAGATCAAAGAAGTGATCTCAGGAAACATAAAAATAAACATGGTTGAGGAATAAAGATCATTAAATAAGAACAACTCTAGAACCATTCTAACAAAATGTAAAACCAAGCTTTAACAGGATCAAGATAATCTATTAATAACTGCCTGATATAAAACAAGAAAATCTACAGTTTATAGAGGAAAATAATGTAGACTATTTACAATTTATCAGCTATACTGTCCAGCATACAATTAAAAATTACTAGATTTGAAAATAAAAATGCAAAATGTGATTCATTAGTAAAAAGAAAAGCATTAAAAGAAATATTTTCAGAAATTACATGGATGTTGGTATTAGCAGATACTTTGAAAAAACTTTATGCAGGAATGCCTAGGGATTTAAAGGAGAAGATAAATATAATTATTAAAGAGATGTGCAATTTCAGGACATAAACTGTAAAAATGCAATTTCTAGAACTGAAAAATGAAAGGTATAAAAAGACAAACTTGCCAAGAAGGCTTAAGAGAAACTCAAACACTACAGGGAAATGGAATGATGAATTTGAAGACATCTCAAAAGAAATTGCAAAGATTAAGCACAGAGAATTGAAAGATTAAAAAAGTAAATTAAAAGAATCTCACAGAACTGTAGAACAATATCAGATAGCATAGTATATGTGTATTTGGAGTACCTGAGAAATTATGAGAAAATAATGAAAAAAATTGGAAAAATGATAGCAAACTTTTCCTGGTTTGACAAAAAGCAAATGCTGTCATATAATCATGTAAGTGAGCCTTTTCCTGACTTGTCTACTTAAATATTCCCTTGTGATTCTTAGCTTGCTCCAGTTCCTGTAAATGAGGTTAAAAGTCACATTTGGGCTGATGAGAGAAAAAAGATTTCAAGGGCGCTAATCACATGAAATCCTTTTTCTATACAGATATCTTATCCCTAGGACATGTTCAATGAAGGAGAAGAGTTTAATAGTCTCTTTAATTTATGTGGTGCACAAGTATAATAATATATATTGTTTTCCTTTTGGAATTATTGGAGATAAAACTGTTGTATGTGTATCCTATGCCACAAGAAAATGAACTAAAGCAGAGATTGGCAACAGATAGGTCATGGGGAGAAAGAGATTGAAAAAGAAAGAGAAAGGGAACTGTACAGATTTCCAGTTTCCCCAAATCCTAAAGTGGTATGGAAGAACATTCATAAATTTGTATGCCTCTCTTGCTCAGAAAAGACTGAAATGGTGCAGCCTCAATGGGTTCCATAGTCACAGTAGTCACAGTAAAGAAATACTGCCAGACACAATCATGGACCATAAAATAAGAGCAGGCCCGTAGTCCTCTGCTGGTGCAAATGAGGCCCACTAGGAAGGGCAAAGCAGCGACAATCTCTGTGCCCCTGGCCTGATGCCAGTGAGGACTAGAGCACAACCACCGAGGGCCAGGTCCGCTGCTACAAAGCCAATAGAGTTGCCACAAGATGCCCTCAGAACTCAGATTCAACTCTGGGGAAATGGATAGTTGGAAATCCTAGATGTGAAAACTGAATTCAGGATGACTGGGGGGAAAAATCACATACTTTGATTGTATTCATCCAAAAGCTATGGGATCAAATATCTAGGATCACACAGAGGGACAGCAGTTACAGGAAAAATGCTACTACATTTATGCAGACCTAAAACGTCTTATCTGCTGCCCATACACACAAATATATCAGTATTTATATATATATTTAAGATTACCTATATATGTATGACACTTTGAAAGTGGCTTTTCTAATAATAAAATAATTAATTTTAAGGTCCCTTTCCCAGTTCTGAAACTGGAGATATAACATAGCTTTCTTTCTTTGGTACTTTCTAGTAAACAATGTCATGATTTAGGTTTCAGTCTTTGGATTCCGTATACACATGAAAAGGAGCTTGGTTCATGCAATGACCTTCTTTCACTGTTACTGATTAAAGAGCAACTACTCTCTAAGAAAACGGATAGGGGATCCGCTGACACATATCGGACAATGTGAAAAAAGACTGTTAGTTTTACTGGGTTTTCACACCACTAAAAATCTATCATCTCAGTAGAGCTAAGTTTCAGATGAATGCTGGTCAGTGGGGCTCCATGCTGGTCCATTCAAGCGCGCCCTCTGCTGGCTTGTTGGAGCCATATCATGCTCTGTGTAAACAATGGCGTGTGTGTGTAAATCATTTCAATTTGAAAATTTCATATTTTTAATCCTTTGGTAGTCCTCCCACGAGGGTCCAAAAATATTTAAAATATTTCATATTGCCGTATGTATATGTACTTTAGAAATATCTGTGTATATATGTGTGCGTGTATACACACACGCACATATCACGATATATTACATACATATATGGATGTCCTCTATATATTTTGTGAGAAAGAGAAAGAAGGGAAGAAAGGAAAATTGATGAAGGAGAAAGAGTAGAAGGAAGGAGATGGAGGAGAGTAAGAGTAAGGAGGGAGAGAGAATTATTAGGACATAAAAGTTGCTGAATTTTGTTAAGAGTGGGTAAGTTTTTCTCTCTGATAAAATCTAAATAGAAGAGAGACTCGATCTTCCATATACTCCAATCCTCACTTTTTTGTTGGTATTTCCTTTCAGTTAGTATTGGAGAGAAAATCCCAGGGCCAGAGACTGGGACTCTCTTTCTGCCCTCTGTTTACTAAGCAAGTGTCTTCAAGAAATCAGTTACTTCATTCATCACTTCAGTATTCAATATTTATGGAAGATTTAGAATTAGGTTCTCGAGGAATACAGAGAGGCAATATATGAGACTCTTGCCCTCAAACTGCACAGTGTGTTGGGGGAAACAGGGCTCAATCACAGAAACCAATGTAGAAGATGCTGACCAGTATCTGGGGGACTCATGGTCTAGTATTTGAGACAATGGCAATTCACGCTATGATGGTGTGGAGCAGGATAAAGCAGATAAACCTCTACCCTTCAGAGGGCTTACAGAGTTTAGCCCAATGGTGTGATCTTGGGCAAGTTGTTTAACTTTTCTGAGCTTCCTACTTGTTCAAATAATCAAGCAATGTTTCTCCTCCATTCTAGCACTGGGGAGTTCAGTGGTTGTCTGCAATGAACAAATGAAAGGTAAGGTCCATGTCACCCTATGCACATCAATTCCCAATTGATTTATCAATTACTGAGGAGACTATATGGGATTGAATTCTTGGTTTCTTTTTGTTTGTTTTATTGAACTACAGTTGGTTTACATACTTGTAATATTTTGGAAGCATAGAAATTGTTCTCTTCAGGATTAGTCACTATAGCAAACCCACTGCCAAAACCACAGTCCTCCACCACAGTCCATTTTGCACTGTTTTCACCCCAACTGGAGAAAAAAATATCTCATAAACACACACACAAAAAGATAAAAAATAAGTCAATAAAAAAAGTAGGCAAAAGAGATAGTCATTTCCCTAAGGAAGACATACAGCATGCAGGTACATGTGGGGGAAAGGGAACCTTCTTAAACTGTTGGTGGGCAGATAGGTTGGCCCAATCCCTATGGGTAGCAGTGTGAAGTTTTCTCAAAAGATTAAAAATGGATCTCCATGTGCTCTTCCTGCCCCAGTTTTGATCTTATTCTCTTCTCCTTCCCATAGAATGTCTCTAGTTTATAGTTTTTAGTTGATTTTCTTTTTTATTTTATGGAAATTCCTTTTTTTTTTTCCCTGACCCCTTACACTCCTGTTATAACTGAAACCACCCAGCATTTTTTTCTTCTCTCTGGCATATTTCACTAAGCATAATCCCTTCCAGCTCCATCTATGTTGCCACAAATGGCATGAGTTTATCTTTTTGATTGCTGAGTAATGTTCCATTGTGATATGTACCACATCTTCTTGAATAAGAAAAATAAAAACGAATAAAATAAATAAGAACTTCCATTTAATCTTCTTTTAGTGATCACAAAAAAAAAAACAAGAATTAATTTTTCAAAAAAATAAAATGAATCTCCATGTGACCCAGTAATTCTACTTCTTGGTATCTACCCACGGAATACAAAAGCACTGATTCGAAACGGAACTTGCTCTCCCATTTTCTTTTTGTAATTAATTAATTTCTTTTACATCATTGTAGTTCCCATAGTTCTTTCACTATCATGTCACCCATAAACCATCACTATAATCCATTTTGTTCTTTCCTCCTCTGTTTTGACATCTTTCCCTCCCCCTCCTTTTCTGCATGCATCAGTTCTACAATCAACTTGCTAGTTTTGACTTTTGCTTGACCTTTTGTTTGGTTTCTCCATATTGCACTTATAAGCGAGACCGTCTGATAGTTATCTTTTTCCTTATGACTTATTTTGACCAGCATGATTCCTTCCAGCTCCATCCATGTCCCTGCAAATGACATGAGTTTGTCTTTTTTGATCATAGGTAGTGTCCCATAATGTAAATATACCACAGATTTCGGATCAGTTTGTCTATTTTAGGGCATTTGGGTTGTTTCCATATCTTGGCTATTGCAAACATTGCTGCTATTAACAATGTGCACTCCCATTTTTACTGCAGCACTTATTACTATAGTTAAACTATGGAAACAACCCAAGTGCCTAAGATCCATGAGTGCATTAAGAAGATGTGGTATTTATACACAATGGTATAGTACTTGGCAGTCAGAAAGATAATCATGCCATTTGCTGTTACATAGATGGAGCTAAAAGGATTATGCTAAATTAAATAAGCCAGAAGGAGAAATACAAATATTAGATTAAATATTAAATATTTGGTGTTATTTTTATGTGTAATATAGAGAAAGCAAAGTCAAAGACAAAATTTAAAACCAACTTGATTTCTTTCTCTTATAGTTCATTATTTGATTATATTAATGGAACAGATTTTTGTATGTTGATTTCATTTCCTGCCACATAACTATACTGATCTATGGTTTCCTATAGTTCTTTAGAGGAATATTTAGAGTTTTCTTTGCATTATTATTGTGTTCTGTAATAATGATAATTTAACATAATCTTTTCCAATTTGAATTCCTTTTATAACTTCCTTTTGCCTAATTGCTAGGATTTTCAATACAATTTTGAACATTAGTTGTAAGAATGGTTGTCTTTGTCATAAGAATGGTTATCTTTGTTGTACACCTGATCTTAGAAGAAAAGTTTTAGTTTTTCTTGAGGATTAAGCTGACTGTGGGTTTGACATACATGTTTAGGTATATTTAGGTATATTCACTTTATAACCATTTTACCAAGAGTTACTTTTACTTTTTTTTTTATCATAAATTGATGCTGAAACTTATCAAATGCCTTTTCTGCCTATATTGGTTATCATATAGTATTTGTCTTTCTTTTATTAATATGAGGAACTACATTGATTAATTTGCATATGTTGAACTATCCTTGCATATGAGGAATAAATTTACTTGGTAATAATGTATGATTCATTTCACTTATTGTTGGATTCTACTTGCTAAGATTTTGTTGAGGATTTTTGCGTATTTGTTAATCAGGGATATTATCCTGTAGGGGTGCACTTGTGTGTAATGTCCTTGTCGTTTTAGTGTCAGAGTAATGTTGACCTCCTAGTATGTGTTTGGAAATAATCCCTCTTGTTCAGCTTTTTGGAAGCATTTGGTCTTAGTTCTTTGAAGATTTGATAAAACCATCTTCTGGGCTTTTGTTTTCTGGGAAAATTTTGATTACTCTTTCAATTTCTTTCTTTGTATTGCTCTGTTTAGATTTTCTATTTCTTCCTAATTTAGATCAAGGAGACCTTGCAAGAGGTGAGGAGTGAAGGTCCCAACAACATGAAGCAATATTTCCAGACATCCTTGTCTACAAAGTTAGAGATGTGATGATTGGTGTCCAAGTTCCTAGCCATGGCTATGATTATAAAATAACACACAATTCATGTGGGAGGCAGTTATGAGTTCATTTACAAGACTATTTGTCAGCTACTGACTTCTTCCATCTGTTCCATGGAGCATGGAAAATGAATTCACAATCAACCCTTTTGGCCTGATCCTACTGTTTCCACTAAATAAGATAACATTTTGGCATCACTAGGTGGGTAGGAGGAGATCCTGATTTTCCAGGATAATTTGTACATGGTATCCCATCAGTGGGATCATAACCAGTAATTGACTACCTGAGCAGAACTGCCAATTGTGGATGAGTCTAGATTTTGCTAAGCTGTGACCAGAGAGTACTTCTATATCCTGAGTTTTGTAGAACAGTTCAGCCTTTCTCTCATTACCCCATCTATTGACTATTGCCAAGAAAGGCTGCAGTGGCATTTCCAAAGATTTATTGGAGGGAGTCGACTTTCCTTGAAACAAGTTTGCATTTTTTATCACTACACTCACACAATTTACTTAGACATCAGGATGGCAGTAATGATGGCCCTTATTTGTTAACTATGTACTTGCATGTATTATCTCCAAGTCACACAATGACCATAGGAGGTAGGTATTATTATTCTTACAATAGGGAACTGAGCTTAGAGATATAGCTAAGAAACTTGCTAAGATCACATAAAGAGAGAAGCTGGAAATCAAATCTCATATCTGTCTTACTCCAAAGCCAATGATCTCCCCACTGAAATATGATGCCATCTTGGCACAAGAGGGTTCTGGATTTAAAATATATACTTCCCATCGTCTTCATGCATTCCTCTCTTTTGTGGCACTGAGACTATTTCTGTAGCTTGTAAATTTATATCAACCTCTTGAAAGCTGACCATAGAACTGAAGCATCCAGAACAGGAGAGGTGTGGGGAAGGGTGATAAGGAAGGGTAAGCAGAATGGGGAGAATACACAATAGATTATTCCAGAGGACTATGTTATGGTGACTGCACCTGAGCATGTGGGGAAGCCTGTACTTCTGAAAACACTAACAAGGATGTAAACATATGTATGTCAATTAAAAAATAATACAGTAAAATAGTAACAGCCCCAACTATCCATGGTGATTTTGGTAATGCCCTTACCTCCTCTCACTACTGAAAAACAGTTACACCTTAATCTCTGGAAATTGTGAATGTCTAACTTTACATAGCAAAGCAGTGCAGGGGTACTTATTAGGGCTCTTGAGATGGAGAGGTTTTCCTGGTTTATCGGGGTGGACCCACCCAATATAATCACAAGAGTTCTTATAAGAGGAAGGCCAGAGGGTCATGGCGAGAGAAGGCAACATGATTACAGAAGCAAGATCTGAGAAATCAGGAGGTGCCATGCTATTGGTTTTGAAAATGAAACACAGGACCATGGAAATATGGAAAAGACTAGGTATGGATTCTTGCCTGGAACCTATGAAACTAACATAGCTTTGTCTTTAAGAGCCATTTTTTTGGCTTTTGATTTATATAACTGTAAGATAATAAATTTGTGTTGTATAAGCCATTAAGTTCATGGTAATTTGTTATATAATCACAGGACTCTTAACACACCCTGGAAAATATTTCCAGATGACAAGAGGTGTCTTTAAAGTAATTGCTGGGAAGGAGCCACCATGAGAACTGGTGATTATTAAAGGCAGCCCCCGAGAGACTGATGTCATTGGCCAGAATTGTGGCACCACCTGCCATACTTCTAGGGCATGACTGCCTGGCACCTCCTCTTAGTTATGACTCCAGCCTATTTACTGTTCTGCCTTCAGGAACCTCCTGGCAGGCAGGGATCCATCTGTGACCTTGATTCTCCAATCCGGGAGGGAAAATATTGCAACTACTTAGTTTATAGCATTGGCTCTGCCACCCAATACCTTTTCACTTTTGCTAGGTCCTATGTCAGACTAGAAACAGCAGGCTTTGAAGAAAAAAAAATAATTACCATCATGGGTTGTATAGTATGTGTAATGACTATAATGACAGATTGGGGCCAGTCTTTTAATATCTCGGCTTTGATGAGCTCATTTGTAAAATGAGGATAGGAACACATAACTCATGGAGCTCTTGAGGGTGAAATGTAGATGATTTATGCAAAATACAGCCTTGGGCACTAAGCCAATTCCCCCTAAATGACAGCTATTATTGCTATGAGTCTATATTGTAAACATGAGTTATGGATATGAGAGCCAAAGTGATCTCAGATTTAATATCCATGCAGGTATTTAGAAAACACATGATTGCTTTGTGTCAGACAGTTCAATGCATTATAGAATTACAATATAGCCTTGCTTTATAACAGAGAATTGAATTTGGATTTGGAGTCTACTCATAGATGGTAGCTGTAATTTCTTCTTTTTTTTTTTTTTTTTTTTTTTTAAAGATTTATTTATTTATTCATACAGAACTGGGGTACAGGCCAGAGGCTCAGGGGCGGTGAGAGGCTTCACCAGAGACAGAGTGGGGAGCAGAACAGGCAGATCGACGAAGTACACTGCTGAGGGGAGCAGCGGGCGGGTCAGGAGAGGTCTGGCTCGCCATGTGGTCTCCTCCGGGGCAGGCGGCAGGCGGGAATCGAACTCATGCGGAAGTGGCCTCAGATTCTCAGTGCTGTGCTTCAACCCGCTGCGCCACCAGGGAGGGCCGTGTAATTTCTTCTTTTTATATTAATAATTAGGCAGTCAAAATATATAAATATTTTAGTGTGGGTTATAACTGAAGCATTTAAAGTCTAAGAAGAGATTTTGTGGACCAGAGGACAAGTATAGGGAAATCTATACTAAATCTATTCATGAAGAATAGAACAAGACAAGACTTAGGAATATGAGCTGCTGTGGGATGCTGAATGCTGAAAATTAAGATTCTGACCTAAGATATACAAAGGTCAATTGGTGTCCCCTTTCCAAGTGCTACCCAGATCCATTCCCCACTCAAACTCCTATTTTCCCCAGTCCCAAAGACTGCAGTATAACTGATAGGAAGCCTAACATAGGGTCTAATGAGCACCTGTTATATGAACTGTATGTCCTGCAGGGTGCTATATGAGTCCACTAGGGTGTTTGAAGCTGCTGATTTAGTGAGAAAATGGTAACAGCCAAAGAGAAGAGGTAAACAACATTGTAAAAGATGTCACAGGGCAGAAGTTATATACGTAACAACATTTTATTGAGCGCCTAGCCCAGGCCTAACACTGGACTTCTATTACATATCACATACTTTACTGATCTACTTAGCTCATCTATTCCCACTCTTTCCATGTGGTCCAATCAATAAATGATGAAACCAAGATGTGGAACCAGGTTATCTGATTTCAAAGTCTATACCAAGCACCAGGATCAAATGTAAATAAATGGAACAGAATGTATGTTTTTACAATTCAGGAGTAGGAGAGAAAATTGTGACTTGAAAAAGTCAATGAAAGCTTTATGGAGAAAATAGCTTTCAGTTGAGCCTTGAAAAATAGCTAGATGGAAAGGAGAGTCATTAGGAGTCTTTATTAAGCTGAAAAGAAATGGTACTAAGCTGAAACTTGGAAACATATGAAAGAAAAAAATCTTGCTAATAAAAATAAATACATCTAAAAGTCATGGATTAATAATTTATAAAGCTAGCATGCAGATTAAAAGACAAAGGAAGTAATACTAAGTGAAACTATCATAATTAGTTAAGGGATACACACACACAAAAGAACAAAGAATGGGACATTAAATGCAATTTTTTGAAGTAAAAAATACAAATTTAGAATGAATTCAAAATTAAGTTGTTCCCTACAACAGAAGGACTGCCTATTGAATGGAAGAAAATATTTCACATACCATATATATAACAAAGGAATGATATAATAGATGTACAAAGAATCTATAAAACTACAAAAACAAAACAAATAACCCAATAAAAAACTGGACAAAATAAATAAGCAGACACCTCCCCAAAGAAAACATTAAAATGGCCAGCAGGAACGTGAAAAAAAAATGTTCACAATCACATATTATTAGAAAAATGCAAATCAAGACCACAAGATAACATCTCACACCTGTGAGAATGGCTCATCTCTAGAAGACCATAAGCAACAAGTCTTCTAGAGAAGACATGGAGGAAAGGGAGCTCTTCTACATGACTGGTGGGAGTGCAAACTGGTTCAGCCCTTATGGAAAACAGCTTGGAGGTGTCTCAAAACATTAAACTTGAATCAGTCATTCCAGTCCTTGGTATCGACCTCCAAAATTCAAAAACACCAATTTAAAAGGAAATTTCTCATATCCATGTTTATTGAAGCACTATTTAGAAGTAACATAAGTGTCCCAGAACAGATAAGTGAATCAAGAAGATACAGAAAACAAACACAATGGATATCTACTCAGTAATATAAAGGATAAACTTGGCATGGCAGACTTCTCCTGCCTTGCCTGCTGCTCCCCTCAGCAGTGTACTTCATCAATCTGCCTGTTCTGCTCCCCACTCTATCTCTGGTGAATAATCTCACTACCCTTGCACCTCTGGTCTGTACCCCAGTTCTGTATGCATATTAAATGGAATTGTTGGATCATATGGAAGCTCCATTTTTTTTTTAAGATTTATTTATTTATCCATACAGAACTAGGGTACAGGCCAGAGGTGTGGGGTGGTGAGAGGCTTCACCAGAGACAGAGTGGGGGAGCAGAACAGGCAGATCGATGAAGTACACTTCTGAGGGGAGCAGCGGGCAGGCCAGGAGAGGTCTCCTGAGCCATGTGGGATCACCTCCAGGGAGGGCGGGGATCGAACTCATGCGGAAGTGGCTTTAGCTTCTCAGTGCTGTGTTTTAACCCGCTGCGCCACCAGGGAGGGCCCAGGAAGCTCCATTTTTAGCAGTATTTCAATATGTGCCATTCTCAGTGAATGGGACTAGAAGGGATGATGCTCAGTGAAGTAAGCCAGAAAGAGAAAAAAATGGATGATTTCACTTTTAGGAGGAATGTAGAAGATCCAATAAGGGATCAGAAAAAGAGTAATATAATAAGGAAAAATTAAAATCAGCAGGCAAATAAACTACAAACATTCTGAAGGAGGGAAAAAGGGCAGTAGGATCAAAACACATGTGGGAAGAGCACGAAGGACAATGGTGATGGTATGTGGGTGATAACCTTGATGACAAAGCGCACATTGTACAAAAATTAAGAAGATGTAAAAACATAGAAATATTAACAAAGAAACTAAAATAAAATTAAGCTGTTACCAACTTGAAATGTTATATACAAGGATGTTATATGTGAACCTTATGGTGATCACAGCCAAGACCTATAGTAGACATGCAAAAGAAAATCAGAAAGGAATAGAAACATAATACTACAAACATCAATCACATCTGTAAAATCCTTTGTAGCATATAAAGTGACATTCACTATTTCTAGTAATTAAGATGGGCATATTGGGGACAGTTTTATTCCTTCTACTGTAAGAGTAACGGGAATTAAAAAATGAAGGGGAGCATAGGGCTGGCCAGAAAAGATGTTTAGAAATATATAATTATAAATAGCCAGAGACAGGGATTTTGGAGCACTTGATATTGAAAAAGGGAGTAAGGCGAACAGGCAAGGAAAAGCCTACCAAGGACGCAACCACATCTTGGACTGACCCACCAAGGTGACCGCCTAAGCATAAACCATAGACCAAGAAGAGACTGCATAGAGGCAAGAGAGCTTCCTTTATTATTTTCACTTTTTGTTTTGAAATTATTTCAAATTTATAGAAAAATTGCAAGAGTAGAACAGAGAGCTCCCACATACCCTTTAATCAGATTTATCAATTTTAATTTTCCCCTAATTTTAACATTTGCTCTTTCTCCCTCCTCCTCTCTCTTTGTCTCTCCCATTACACACAAACACACACACAATTTTTTTCTGCACTATTGGAAAGAAGTTTTTACATCATACCCCCCCAAGAGTGAGGATTTTTTCATATAACTATTTACCATATACAGAAAACAACATTTAAGTAATGCTTTCTATAGTTTTTAATCTCACTAATTTAGCCTAACCTCTAGTTTATATTCCGACTATGTCACTTGTCCCAATATCATTTACATTTATAGCATTTCTCGCCCCCAGTGTAGGATCTAGTGTGTTTTTAATTGTTGTGCTTCATTAGTGTCTTTTAATATAAGAATATCTCCCAACCTCTCTTTCCCTGTCTTGATTTTTATGTTACTCTCTATTTTTTTTTCCTGCAGAGTTTGTATACGCTTTCTCAAGATGAGAGTCAGATTCTACATTCACTGCTGAATTTATGTTAGATGTATTTTTTTCTGCAGAGTTTGTAAAACATTTTCTTGCAATTAGTGTCAGATTCTATATCCCTTGCTAAATTACTGCTGAGATAAAATGCTCTTCCTGGACATTTTATCAGAAGACACAGATTACCTCATGGATGAAGTTAATGTTGACAACCTAGTTTACAATGTTCTCTAAGTTTCCTACTCTATAGTAATTGTTTTCCTCTTCTGACTAGTTAATGACATGTAGGAAAGTACTTTGTGATCATGCAAATATTTTAGATTTTATGAAATTTCTTAGATTTAGAATCTCTTGATGGTAGTTGATTTCATTACACTTTACTATACTTTACTTGATTTCATTATACTTTACTAAGATGTTTACAAAATGGTATTTTTTTCCACCTCCACCCATCTCTCCTTCCACACTTAACACTGGCACTTGTGAGATAGAGCTCCCCTTTCTCCATGCATTCTTATGATTTTAAAAATTATTTATCTTCAGCCTAATCTCATGAATTCTTACTTGACACAATTTTAAATCCTTATTTTCCTTATTTAATATTATTCTCAATGGTCCAGATTTGGCTGTTTGAGGATCACAACAAATAAAGACAGCAAAGACTTATAATTGTGGCATCTTTTTTATCTGTTCCTGATGTTAATATTTTGAGCAGAATTTTACAAAATTCCAGGCTATTTTGTACTTTTCCTTAACCATTCAGTTTCTCCCACATATGCTGACTTAGTGTTTGGCAACAATTCAAGCATTACTTGTATAGATTTCTGTTGCTTTCTCCTGTTATTTTTTGAAAAAGAAGTTACATGAGTGTTCTATTTTCTCTCAATTTGTACATAAGAAGTATGGTATTCTTTCCCATTTACATCCTAAAATGATGCTGTGTCATTTGATAGAAAATTTCAATGACTCTTTCACTACACATCAGCTAATTCTTTGGCACTTTGCCCCACATTCCAGACACCTCAGTTCCATCTTCTCTGATTCTATGGCTCATCAAGATGGCCCTTGATGCCCTTGCTTGGGTTTTTCTGTCGAGCAAAATGTCTGAACAGTACCTCCAAACTGAATGTAGGGTGAGAGCACATCACCTTTTTTTTGAATGGTCGTATTTCTCTGCTGCCTTTAACCAGTGTCTTAAAACAGTTCTTCCACATATTGTGTACAATTTTCTGGTTGTTCATGTCCAGAGTGCAAGTTCAATCCCAGATGAATCATTTGGGAAACACACCCAGGAAGGACCTTTGCATATAAAGCAGAATAACCTCATTTTGTTTAACCAATTGTGGTTCTTCCTTCCTAATGAGCTCTTTTTGAATATACTCAGAATGTTAGGGAAAATTCTGAAAACTTGTTCTCAGCTGAAAAATTCTGAAACATTTTTCTTGAGAGTTCTTAATTTATATTATCATTTCTATAGTTTACATTGCACCTATTTAATCTATAGTTTATACTTCAACTATATCAGTTGTCTCAATATCATTTTTTAAGCTTTATTTATTTATTTATGCATACAAAAACAGGGGTAAAGGCCAGAGGTGCTGGGTTGGGGGCGGGTGAGGGGATTCACCAGAGACAGAGTGAGAAGCAGAACAGGCAGATGTACTGAAATATACTGCTGAGAGAGCAGTGGAAAAACTGGGAGAGGTCTGACACGCCATGTGGGTCACCTCCCTGGCTGGGAATCAAACTTGTGAAACAGTGGCTGTGGACAGCCTCAGTGCTGCACTTCAAAGCTTCTTGTGCCCCCAGGGAGGGTCAGTCCCAATATCATTTATAACCTTTCTCTCCCCTAGTCCCTCATTAATTATATAAATTAATATAATTCTTTGCCTTAAAACCAGTCTGCTCTCAAGACACCGTATCTCTAGTGGCTCTGCCCTTTTGGGGGCTGAGTTTAGTTGCCGGGTGTTTGTGCTTCACATCCCCATTGCCTGTGCCTTTCTCTTCTAATTAGGGTTTCTGTTCCTTGCCCTGCTTAACTTTTGAAGTCTCCTGTTCACACTGTGGGTTCTTTACACAAAAACAAGCTTATATATAGCACTTTCAAAGCCTCATCATTTACTTACTCATTTCAACCAAGAACCAGCTCATGGGACAGCTATTGCTGCTGCCCTCATTGTACAGATGAGGAAGCTGAGGCACAGGGAGGTTGATAATTTAAACAAGATCACAAAACCAGAAAGTGGAAGAACTGGCATTAAACCCAAGGTGGTTTTCTTGAGAAACCAATCTCTGAACCACTCTCTACACTGTATCTCAGCCCCATATACAGTGTCAGATCATTGGTTTCGGAGTCAAATGAACCTATTTTCAAATCATAGTTTTGTTATTCAACAGTTATATTATTATCTATACTATCAAATAATAATAGTATCTAATTTAGAGTGTTATGGAGAGGTTTAAAATCTATATTTTATAATGATATAGGTACATTTCCTTACACAATGATAGATAGACAACAAAATGCTTGGCAACAGTATGTTTTTGATAAGGTGCAGCTATTAGTAATAAAGCATCACAAATTAAATATGACACTCAGTGGTTTTGTAATTACTACCCCCACCTCCAACACATGCATAAAAACCCTAATTTAGGCATTGCTAGACTTCATATAAGTATCTGTCTCATTGTCTAGCATGTAACAGGTACTTTATAAGTGATGACTGTAACAGATGAGTGAGTCAGGGCAGACTCATTGTCTATGAGAACTGGCCTTCTGACTGGGAGAGAGAGACCTCATGCTTTTGACAATAAATTATCATCTTTCACTACATAAGGATTCTCCCAAGCTCAGGGTTATTCTGCTGGCTTGGATGTCCTCCAAGAAATGACTAAAGAGAAATCTTAGCCAGTGTTTGGGGCTTATTATTTCTCAATGGAACACAACCACTGTGAATGCACTTTGCTATTTTCAGATCTAGACAGTGTTCAAACTTGTTTGGGAAATTCTAAGTCATTCTTCCAAGACTTTTTGGGGTCTGCCTATAATTCATTTTTTGGTTTATTTTTCCCATTATTGGGTTTCTTGACTTAGGTGTGGTCCCCATAGTTTTCCCACCACTAAAATGCGAATGGACTCCACACTCATTATGCTCTCCTCCCCACTTCTCTCCTCCACGTCTACCCCTCTCCTCCTGGATGTCTTAAATCTACATTTTGCTTTCAAGGGTCAGTTTTACAGTTTGTCTTTTAAGCTTTTTTTTTTTTTTCTAGATTCCACATATAAGTGAAACCTATCTGTGCTCATTGTTCTCCTTCTGGATCACTGCACTAAAAATAATCCATTACAGTTTCATCCATGTTACCAAAAGTGGCATGAGTTCAATTTTTCTTGAATGCTGACTAGTATTATATTGTGTGTGTATGCGTGTGTGTTTATCTATCATGTCTTTGGAGAAATGCCCTTTTTTTATTGCATTGTTTGTTTTATTTTTGTTGAGTTGTGTAATACCAGTAGATCTTATTTTATCTATAATGTGTAAATATTTTCTCCAATTCATTATTGGTCATTATTTCTTTTTGTGTACAGAAGCTCTTTAGTATGATATAATCACAGCTGTTTATTTTTTCCTTTATTTTTTCTTTGCTGCTAGAGATGAATCCACAAATATGTTTCTGAGGTTTATTTTATGGAGTGTTTTCTTCTATGTATTTTATGGTTTCATGTGTTACATCCAACTATTTTATCAATTTTGAGTTGATTTTCATGTATGATGTGAAATAATGGACTAGTTTCTTTTCTTTTCTTTTTTTTTTTTGCATATAGAAGTCCAATTTTACCAGCAACTTTTTTTTTTTAAAGATTTATTTATTTATGCATACTGAACTGGGGTACAGACCAGAGGTGCAATAGTGGCAAGAGGATTCACCAGAGACAGAGTGGGGAGCAGAAACAGGTAGATCTACGAAGTACACTGGGAGCAGCGGGCGGGTTTGGAAAGGTCTGACACGCCATGTGGGTCACCTCTGTGACCAGGGATCGAACTTGTGCTGAAGTGGCTTTAGCTTCATAATGCGGTGCTCTAACCCAGTACACCACCAGGAAGGGCCCTTACCAGCACCTTTTAGTGAAGAGACTTTCCTTGTTGCACTGTCATGTAGTACTTATCCATAAATGTGTAGTTTTATCTCTGGACCCTCAATTATATTACATTGATCTGTGTGTCTTCTTTGTGCCAATACTATGCTGTTTTAATTACTATGGCTTTATAGTATAGTTTGAAGTCCAGAAATGCCATACTTTCATTTTTCCACTTTTTAGTCAAGAAAGCTATTTGGAATATTTTGTGGTTCCATATGAATTTCATTAATCCTTGTTCTATTTCTTTTCTTTTTTTTTTTTTTTTAAAGATTTATTTATTTGTGCATACAGAACTGGGGTACAG
>NW_004567116.1:49193565-49201962 GCF_000260355.1 Condylura cristata | reverse complement strand
GGCTTTAGATTCTCAGTGCTGTGCTTTAACCCGCTGCGCCACCAGGGAGGGCCTCTTTTCTTTTTTTAAAGTACAATCTCCCAATTTTTATTTTATTTTTAAAAAGATTTATTTATTTATGCATACAGAAATGGGATGCAGGCTAGAGGGGTAGGGGTCGTGAGAGGATTCACCAGAGATAGAGTGGGGAGCTGAATGGCAGATTGATGAAGCACATTGCTGAGGGGAGCAGTGGTAGGTCAGAAGAGGTCTGCCTTACCATGTAGATCACCTCCAGAGCTGGGAATCGAATTTGCACTAAAATGGCTGTGGCCAACTTGCAGGGCTGTGCTTTAATCTGTTGAGCCACCAGGGAGGACCGTCCAATCTTTGTTCTATTTCTTCAAAGAATGCCACTGGGATTTTTACTGGGACTGCACTGAATCTAATATTGCTTTAGATAGATAATGATTTTTACCAATCCATGAGCATGTGGATTGTTCTCGGAGATATTGTCTTGGTAGTTATAGTTGCTGCCGGTCAAGCTAAAACGTAGAATCAGGCAAGGGGTCTCTCACCAGGGCATAAGTCCTGTATGAAGAACTTACTGGGAAAACAGTATCTGCTGAAAACAGAAGGCAGGCATTATAAGCAGATTAGCATAACCAGCTAGAACACGTTAACAGAAAATTGAGAACAGAAACTAGAAATATAATGTTTTGATCAGCAGGGACAATGGAACCCCATAGGCAACAGCCCTGATTCATTATCCCCTAGCTCGTGCCATACTATTATGCATCCCCAATACACACCCCACCATATATATTCCTCCATATACTTACCCTCCTTATCTGAACCTCCTCAGTAAATATGATAATGCCCTTGTAAAAGGTCTTCACTTCATGGTTTGTAAGCTCCTTTAGAGGTCTCTCTCTCTCTACTTAGACTTTGAGTTGTCTTTCCTGGTCCCATACCTCTCCCAAAGCAGTCACCCAGGAGATGGCAGATGAGCAGGAAATACCTGTCCAATTCTTTATGTCTTCTTCTATTTATTTTAACAATGTTTTATAGTGTTCTTTGTACAGATTTTGCACCTCCTTTGTTAGATTTATTTCCAGGTATTTAACTTGGGGAGGTGGTATAAGTTTGTAAATAAGGTGTCTTTCTTCATTTCTTCTAATTCATTACTTGTATTTGAATTTTTTTGTGTTGATTTTGTTGTTAATTTGCTGAACTGGTTTATTGATTCAATTAGTTTTTTCATGGAGTCTTTGGGACTCTCTATGTATATTATATCATCATGGGAGATTAGGTTATTTACTTGGGCTCTTTCTTTTTTCTTGATGTGGGTCTCTGTTCCTATATACTTTGCACCTAACATTGCTTTTTGTTGTGTCCCATATGTGTGGAAGGTTATGTCCTCATTCTCATTTGTTTCAAGCTAAAGCTACTTCAGCATGAGTTCGATCCTAGCCCTAGAGGTGACCCACATGGTGCAGCACACCTCTCCTGACCCAACTGCTGCTCCCCTTAGCAGTGTACTTTGTCAGTCAGACTGTTCTGCTCCCCACTCTCTCTCTGGTGAATTCTCTCACTGCCCCTGTACCTCTGGCCTATACCCCAGTTCTATATGCATAAATGAATCTTTTTAAAAAATTACTTCATTGATTTCATCATTAACCAAATAGTCTTTCTGTAGCATGTTGTTCAGTATCCACGTAATGGGAGAATCTTCTCACTTTCTTTTTGTTTGCCATTTTTTATGGTCAGGGATATATTTGGTATGATTTCAATCTTCATGTACTGTTGATGTTTGTCAGTATATGGTCAATACCAGAGACTGATCCATATGCACTTAAAAAAATGTGTATTTGAATTTTTGGGGGGCAGGTATAGTACCTGCAAATGTCTATTATAATCTGGTTATTTGTTTATGTCCTTATTATTTTGTCTCATTGATTTGTCCATTGGAAAAGTTGTATATACAGCATATGTATTTTCGTCAGTGTCTGTTTTCAGATTTTATAGTTGCTGTCTGATGTATCTCCTTCATTTGGTTAGTATATATTGATGAATGTTACATTTTCTGTTGTATTATTCATTTGAGCATTATTTAGTGTCCATCCTTGTCTTTTGCTAGTTTTTTAAATTTGAAATCTATTTTGTCTGATATAGTATGGCTATTACTGCCTTCCTTTTAGTTTCATTTGTGTGCAGGATTATTTTCCAGATTTTACTTTCAGCCTCTGTTTTTCTTTGGTACTTAGAGGCATCAGAAGTTTGGATTATGCTTTCTATCCAACTATATCCTCCTCCCAACTATATATTCCATTTCTTTTCATTGATGAGGTATTTAGAGTGATTAGTCCTAGCTTAGTGTTTTTAATTAATTCCTCATTCAATTCTTTGTGTCATTCCTTCCTTTGGGTTAGATCTTAAATCTTCTTTTTTGTTTATCATGATGATTCTGAATTCTTTATCTGGTAGGTTCAGCAGTTCTTCTATTTCTTTGGTGATTGCTGGTGGCTGATCTTTTTGTGGTGAATTTTTTCCCTGTGGACTTGCTTGGTTGTTTGTTTGTCTTCTTTCCCCTGTCATGTATTTTCTAATACTTTCTATTCATTGAAGCAAAGTTTTGCTATTATTGCCCATCATTCCTTCTGGATGTTCTTTCTGGGATGGCAGAGGGACTTCCAGACACTTCAGTTGTGTAGGGTACTCTGAGCTGTGCTTTGTTTCAATATCTCCTGTTTTTCCAGTCCCGACTGTGTGGAATTATGTCTGTTATCTCAGCCAGTAAGAGTAACACATTATGTCCTAGTCTCTGGAAGTTGCCTGTTGATCTTTATAGCCTTCCAATGTCCTGGGGTCCCATCTATGCTTGGGATGTGCCCACGGGGCATGGGGAACATTAGAAGTGTTGTAGGTCTCCCTGCAGTTGGGCCTGTGGTTGAGCCAGTCAATGGCTTTGTTTACTAGCTGGGCATATGAGCCTTCAAGGCAGTGCCTTACTGGCTCACAAGTCTTCAGGCCTTTGCTGTGGTTGCTGGGGCTGCAGGGATGCAGGAAGCACCAGAAGGGCTGCAAGCTCCCAGCTGCACAGGCCACCAGTCCTCCCTCAGTGCTTCCAGGGCTCTTTGTGCCCACTCCAAGCAGTCTCTCCCTGAGCAGTCTTTCTCCAGGGCCTGGGGTCCATTCACAGAGCTGAGTTGTCTCTCTTCAACTCCAGGGCTTTACTGCATGTTTTGTGGGTAGATGCAGTAAGCAGGTTGACCCATAGAAGTCTCCCAGTCTGAGGCACTTCCTAGGGCATCTCTATGCTAGGATGTGCCCGTGGAGGTTTGGGGTAGTGTTAAAATTGTTGCAGTTTCCCAGGATTGGGCCTGAGGTTGAATCCCATCTAACTTTTTTTTCCCCCTTCTTTTATCTCCTGGGCTTTGTGAGACTTGCTGGCTGGCCACACCTTAAAAATGGTGCCAAGTCCCAGTCCTCTGCTGTGGGGGCAGAAGTGCAGGGAGCACTGGAAGGGTTGCAAGCCTTGCAGCTGCCCCAGAAGCCAGTTCCTCCTCCGCACCTCCCAGGCTCTATGTGTCCACTCTGAGCAGTCTTTGCCTGCAGCGAGCTGAGTTGTCTTATCTCCAGGGCTTTCGCAGGTGAAGAGCAGCAAGCTCCCACCTGTGGCACTTCCTAGTGCCTGGGCGCTCCCACATAGGATCCTTTACTGGAGCTCCCCAATTGCTGTGTCTCTCTTAGTTATCTTCCTTCTAATGAGTCCAGAGTGCTCTCATTTGGGTTGAAACTTGTAGTATGTAAGTCTACAGTCCATTTTTAGTCTTATATTCCTGTGTAAGCTTGGACATAGTGATTTCTGCGTCTTCACTCTGCCAATATCTTGCCAGATCCTCTCTAGATCTTAAAACTTCTTTTAATATTTCTTTCTTTCTTATTTATTTATTATTGTTTTAATATTTCTTTCTTTCTTTCTTTATTATTATTTATTTTGTCGGAAAATGGCCTTATCTCTCATACAGAAAAGAGGCTTTCAGGATAGTGTACTTTTGGGTGGATTTTGTTGTTGTTGTTGTTAATGAAGTAATTTGAATATTTCACATCATTCTTATCTTTCCTGTAGTATTTCTACAGTGAAATTTGATGATAGTCTTATTGGTGTGCTACCTGTCTCTTTGACCTCATCAAGGTCATTAATTTTTTCTTTGTTTTGGGAGTTTTACTATTATGTGTCTTGCTGTAGTTTTCCTTTTATCTATGTAGCTTGTTATTCTTTTTGCTTCTTGTATTTTTATATTCATGATCTTTTTCAAGGTTGGGAAGTTCTCCTTTAGTATTTCCTTAAATGAATTCCCAGTTCTCACATCTCACTCTTCTCTTTCTTGCATTCCTGTCGCCTGATATTTTCTTTGCCTTAATGGTGTGATAATTCTTGAAATGCTTATTCATTCTTTTTTCTTTCCTATTTTGATTCTTACATCTTTTTTTCATATTCAAATAACTGTTTTGTTCTTCCATTTGAGTTATTCTACTTCCATGGCTTTCTTTTGAATTTTTGCTACCTCCTGCAATTCTCTTATTTTTCTTTTTAAAGTTTCCACTTCTATATCCTCTTTTTTATTGTATTTCTTATAGTATTCATTTCCTTTTCTGAGTTTTTTTTGTTTCTCCCCATTTAGTTTTCTTAATCATGTCTCCTTTAGTTCTATTTCTGATAGATATATTAAACTCTTCCATGTCTTTGTGGTCATGTTCTTGAGTTCTTTGCCCTCTCAGTTGTGTATTATTCTCCTGAGAGCTTGCATGGCCATTGTATATTTGGGGGCCCCATGCATTGTGTGCATGTGCCTAATAGATAGAAAAATGCTGTCTACTCTGAGTTCCATCTATCTTAATAACTTGAATGAGTCATCTCCAACTTTCAATTTTTTCATCTAACATTGGGATAAAAATATCACAAAGAAATAATTAAGAATTACATGAGATAATATATTTGGAATTCCTATCTAATCCCATGCTAGGCAAATAATAGTAACTTAATAAATAGATTTTATTGTTAATAACTTTTTAAAAAGCTTGCCTCGTGGCTCAGGAGTTCAAAAACACTGCTATCAAGCTATCACTGGCCACTGCAACACAAGTTCAACCCCTGACCACTAAGGGAGATGACCCATATGGAGCAGCAGACTTCTCCAGTTGCATTTGCTGCTCCCCTCTGCAGTGTTTCACTCAATCTGCTTGATCTGCTCCCCACTCTTTCTGGTAAATCCTCTCACCCCCTACACTTCTGGCTGTCACTTCAGTTCTTGTATGCATAAATAAATAAATCTTTTTTTAAAAACAATGTGTTTCTTATTGTGATTTATTTTAGCTCAAGTAAGTGAAAATAGTTAGTAGCTATAAAACAATTACAGCTGACTCTTGAACAACCTGGGAGTAAGGGTACACTTTAAAATCCATGTATAGGCCCTCCCTGGTGGTGCAATGTGTTAGGATGCAGCATTGCAAGCTGGCCACAGCTTCTTCAGTGCAAGTTCGATCCCTGGCCCTGGAGATGACCCATATGGTGTGCCAGACCTCTCCTGACCCACCCACTGCTCCCCTCAGCAGTGTACTTTGTGATCTGCCTGTTCTGCTCCCTACTTTGGTGGGGAATCCTCTCACCTCCCCTACACCTCTGACTTGTACCCCAGTTCTGTATGCATAAATAAATATTTTAAAAAGACATATTGTCCATTATAAAAAAAAATTTTCCATGTATAACTTTTGCCTCCCCCAAAACTCTACCAATATTTGCTGTTAACTGGAAAACATACCAATAACATACAAAAATCATCATTTAATAATACTCTCTGTGTTATATGTATATGTAGCAATGTTACAATCTTATGATAAATGAGAAAAATCATAAATAAAATACTTTCACTTTATAAGATGCCACGTAATTTGCTTTGCTCTACCAGACTGGACTTCTGGTCAATTATCTATCTTACTAGTACTGATGACTAGCCTGAGCCAGGGCACTTTACAACACTGCTACCTTGCTGATGGCTAAGACTGGGAGAGTTTGTACCCTTTTAAATAAAATATTTTTTTTTAATTAAGACTTCTAGTGAGGTAGAAAATCTGGAGGTATGAAAAATATCTGTATGATAAATGACCTTAAAAGACAAGAGCTTAATTTACTATTAGCAACCTTTGCCTCTATAGGGAACCAGTTCTGTCTTGGGTGCTCCCCTTTCTCGTTTCCTCACTAATTTTCTTTATTATTTTCTTATTTTAGGCTCTATATCCTCAACACTCTCATCAAAATCATCTCTTGCCTAAAAGCCAACAGACTTCAACTCGTCCTTCAGAGGAACTGGATATGACGCTTCCACCACCCTTCTGAGGTCCATTAGAACATCACCCTGCAGTGGCGTCTGCTTCTTCAAGTTGTCCATTTTCAGCAGGAAGCAGTTACTGATCAGACCGATGCTCTTTGTCCTAACAGCAACTAGGTACTCCATCCACAGAAGTGGGGATTGAGTTCCCAGGGCAAATCAGGGCTAGTCAGGCAGCTTTAGGGGCAGTTTAGGCAGGAACTTCAAGAGAGTTACAGAGGCTTCTAAGATAAGGACAGTGAATTCTAAGAAATGCTAGCCAAAATACACTCCAGAGATGCAGTCAGAAAGTCCAGGAGGACTAAACAGTAAAACTAGAGAGAATAAGACCTTGGAAAGGGGAGGAAAAGGCTAAGATGAGAGCTGGAAACTTGGGCACATCTGCCCGGAGGAGGATGACCATTAGGAGAAACAGCAAATCACAGAGCAGAGTGAGGTTGAAGAATAGAGGGGAAAAAAGACACAGGCTCACAACAGCTTCCTTGCACCTGCCAAGTACAGAGTATCTGGAGTCCTTACTTTTTCTCTTTTAAATAAACTTTTCTTTACTTTCTTAAAGTTGGTTTCCTCTGCTTACTTATCTGAAGTGTCTACAAATTTTAACCTGTGGTGGCTCAAAGGCTACATTAATAATGAACATCAGCATCAGTACTATGCCCTATTTATTGATTTTATAAATTTATAATGTGTGTTTACAAGAAAATCTGTGTATAAATAATCCTGCCCAGTTCTGTGTTGTGCAAGGGTCAACTGTGTTGTTTTATAGATTTTGAGCATTCTTAAACAGGCATAAGGTTGTGTTACTTCTTTGATCAAAAAACATCAGTGCTGTTCTGCTCTGTATAGAATCAAGCTGAAACAAGCCTAAACTGGTATTCAGGACCTTCTACTATGTGATGATCACACTCACCTGTTCCTCCCTATGCTTTCCTTTGAGATGTGTTTCCTTTGAGATGTGGACAGTGCACGCTTCTGGAATCCTGTGGATATTTACTTTTGCTTTTGCTCAGTAGCTACCTATGCCCAAGGCATCATCCTACCTTCTCCCATTTTCCAAACTTGCTTATTTCAAAGTTCCTGCTTTTATCAAAGATAACCTAGGGTTGGTAATGTTACAGGACAGGGAGTGAGAGGCACCACTGAACCCCCAAATCTGCCTACTTATATAGGTTCTGCAATCCACCACATCAAGACAAAACATATAAGATTTTAATGAAAGGAACTTTAATACAGTGAGTGTACAATACGGAAGACAAAGAATGTGATTTGTAAATCAAACAACTGAAGTTACCCATCCCCTCATGGGCAAAAGTCAACCCAAAGGGATTGGTCCAAAGCAAGGCCTGAAAGACTGCCACAAGACTATAAAGCACCTTTTGGCCGGGACCCATAGAAAAGGGTCAGAAATGACCCAGAAAGTCTGGGAGGAAAAGAGCAAAATCAAAATCAATATAAATACTGCCATAGTCAACCTCCCCATGGGTCTCTCATCCACACCTCTTTCAACCAGTCCACATGTCTCCCTTTGCTCCATGTGGCTTCCTGAGATCTCCCTCTGGCTCTCCATCCTGCTTCCTTCTTAGCTCCACCCTCCTTTTGGGTGGGACAGGGAACCTGGAATTTCCCCTTTCCCTAGGGACCACCCTATTACAGTTCCAGTGTTTCCCATAATTCTATCTAATCTTTTCTGTACTATGGCACTTCCAAAAGACAAAACCTGATCAGATCAGTTCCTTGCTGGAGGCTCTTGGGTATGCAATGCTCACATTTTGATGTGGTGTACAAGACTGTTAAAATCTGGTCCCAACCTTCTTCTCAACCCCAGTTGATATTATTCCCCACCCACTAGCTGTTCTTACATTAAAATTCTCCACATTGCTCTTGTCACTTCTAGAGCTACATGTTTGTTATTTATGTTATTCTCTATGCTTAGATCACTCTCCACTTGCTCTATTACCTCTTTTCTCTGTACAAAGCCTACTCAGCCTTTAGATTTCAGAGTAAAGACTACTACTTTTTTTTTTTT
>NW_004567116.1:49165130-49192320 GCF_000260355.1 Condylura cristata | reverse complement strand
GATGTGCCATTCTCACTGGGGTGAGGTGGTATCTCATTGTGGTTTTAATTTGCATCTCCCTTATTACGAGTGATGTTGAACATTTTTTTCATATGGTTGTTGGCCATCTGCATTTCCTCTTTGGAGAAGTGTCTTTTTAACTCTTCTACCCATTTTTTGATGGGGTTGTTTACTTTATTTTTGTTGAGTTTCATCAGTTCTCCGTATATTTTGTGATCACTACTTTTGTGTGATAAAGCCCAATTAGTGGGCTGTCTGTTTTTTGTATTGTCTCTTTTGCGTACAAAGTATTTTTTAAAGAAGACTTGCCCTGATTCTGATACTAGAATAGAGTTCACATTTAACATCATTACATTTATAAAACATAACTGAAATTGCATGTGGGAAGTCTGTCTCTGCTTGTGTGTGAGGGACATGGAGTAGGCACCTGCCAAACTTTTTCATTATTGTATTGCAAGGACTCAGAACAGGGCTAGCACCATATTTATTCATCTACTCACTCATATATACATCCCTCTACTTATCCATCCATTCATCTTTCGTCCATCCAACAATTCAATTATACATCCCTGTACTGATCCTGACTTCCTTCTAACATAATATTTATTGAGTACTACATAATGCTGACTAAATAACTAATGATATCAGTCTACTTTAGAGATTTTGGAGTAGGGATATTTTGTTTCATAAAAGTTTTATTTAGCATAAAAATGTATATCTGTCTTTTAACAGACACATTTTGTCATATAGATGGTTTCCTCACTCGGAGACAGAAAGCCCTGTGGGGGCAGGTAGGCCCAGGCCAACTGTGGGGCGCTTGCCGAGGCCTTGATCTCTGCCTGAAGAGCTTTGCAAGCCCACAGGGCAATCCCTGCGGCTGCCTTTAGCAAACATATGGTTGGCTGTGGCACCCAAGAGTCTTCCCCAGTCACTGGGAAGTGTGCTCAACCTTCAGCTGCCCTCCCAGCAGACCACCTGTGGTTTCTCTGTCAGGGTGTGTCTGAGTCTAATGGCAGAGTCTTACCTCATCTTGGCTGGTAGAGTGTGGCCGTCGGTCCATTGCGTGTGATGGGGTGTTTGGAGTGTGTGTTTGCCCACCCGTTGTCCCCGGAAAAGCCCGTGGCAGCCCCCAAAGCCAAGTGGACTGAGAGCCTCCAAGCCATCTCCGTGAGGAGAAGGCTGTAGGGAGCCTGCTCCTGGCAACACCATGACAGTCTTAAAGATCAGTCACACCCAAATGTGGTACCTTGCTGATATAGGGTAGTGACTAAAACACAATATTAGCTGTGGAAGGGTTGGTTTTAATTCTAAGTTCACCACTGAGCTCTGTAGTCTAGAGCAAATGATTTAACTTTATAAGCTTTCAAATTTTTTCACTTGTGTATGCATATATAGCAACTGTTTCACTGGACTCATGGGACTTTTCTGGGATTCATGAGATCATGCATATGTGCTTTATGAACTGTACAAAGTAATATGTAGTTAAGAAAATATGATTATGAAAATGATGAGCATGTCTGTGATGGAGGAGAACAAAATAGCTATTAAATTGTATTCTATAAAAGATCAGATACAAAATTAAGGAAAAGGAACAGCCACAAAGAAAACAAAGACTAGAAGATACATTTTAAGAGATAAAGAGTTACAGAGACATAGCACATTCCTCCATTTCAATAGATACCAGGAAAGACCTGTGTATGAAAGCACAAAATCATCTGTAATTTAAGTCACTCTATAATCCCTTAAATCAAACTGTTACAGGGTACCCCAGTATGAACTAGGGTGTCGATCTATGAGGCCTCATCCGCACACTTAAAATTCAGTTGTACTGCAGACACACACGAAAGGGTCAATAATGGGTTTATTTACAGAAGGGGAAAAAATAAGGAAACAACCCAGAGAAAGAGAGGGATACAAAGTAACTGGAATAGCTTATGGGCTCACTGACTTGGAGCTCTGGTAACAAACTAACTGAAAACCCCCAGTCATGCAGTCCCAAGAGCTGTTCCCGAGCAAGAGACAAAATGGCTCCCTATTTATCCTCCAAAGTCCCAGAAAGCCTGCTTAGCTCCGCCCTTGCGTCCTCGATGTTCTCTGCCTGGTACTGCTGGGAGTTGTAGTTTCCAATCACTGGAGTAGTGGGGTAGATTACACAAAACTCTGCAGAGTTCCTTTAGTACATTCTTCCCCTAAAATAAAAGTCTTTGATTACAGATTCAATGATGCTGTGGAGCTATTACTCCCTCTAAGAATGTGGGCAACAATCCATGAAGATTGTAGACATCCTTGAATTTATTGGTTATATCATTCTATTTGCAGGGCTGTTTTGCTCATTTGGTTATTGAATCATTTCTAAACCTATTTGCTCATATCCAAAGAGAAAGTGATAACTGTCTTCTCCCCTACTTTGCCAAGAACGCTTCCTGGATTTGTTGGGTCAGCAGTACCTTGTATCATGGAATCCAGCAGCTATTGCCAATTAGATCAGGTCAGATCCCTGGCAGGTCTGGCACCATGTCTCAGTTCACTGTTCATTCTGAACATCCTTAGGTTTCAGAGTAGAAGTTGGGAGGAGAGACATAGTAGGAAAAGGTTAGGTTGAAATTACAAGGATGAAAAAACAATCTAGGTACTACCACTAGTGCTGGAAAACCAAGCATGGCCCTTTGCTGTTGCACAGGGGGCCTTGCCAGCCTAGCATCTGCAGAGAAGGGTGAGCTCCACACAGTGTCAGAGCTCACAGACCCTGCCTCACGTTGTTCCCAATCACCTTCCCTTCTCTTGCCAGGGCCTCCTCTTAGCTTCCACATTTCCACTCCAAATCCCCCTACCCTAACTTCTTGATGTCATCTTTGTGAGTTGACTTTGTTTCATTAAGGTGAGTAACAATGTGTGGGAAGTATGAACAGATTTAGCTATCTTTTGCAGTTGCTTACAAAACAATCTTCTGCAATGAGTTTTTTAATGGACTCTTCCCTTTACTCTTCCATGAGGGCAGGCAACCATTTTCTCTATCCTGGTATCTCTGCGACTAGCCAATTCCTACAACCTAGTGTTGAACTCACCTCTCTCTTTCACAGATTAAGAGAATGAGGTTCAGACCAGGGAGAGGACTGGCTTTCTCTCACCTCCTCAGCAGCTTTTCTGGGGGAGAGGCACCTTGCCTTAGCTGGCAGCCTGCAAGCCCTACCTACCCCCTCACCCTGCAGTGTGGTAGCATGCTAGCAGCAGAACACCAGCAGTGATGACACATTTTACCTCACACAGTCTCCCAACCCCCTCCATGTGAGCAGTGCACTGGGCTCCAGGGGTCCATGCAGGTCTTTCCAAAGGTGGTGGCAGTGGTAGTAGCGGTGGTGGACCTTCCTGTGTTGCGGCCTTAGCGCACTGTCAGGGGACAACCCCTCCCTCAGCACCAGAGGCTTTGAGCACTGGAACTCCTGGGCTCCAACAGTGTCTGCCCGAGCAGCAGCAGCAGGCATTCCCAGGAGGCTCTCTCCATGACAAGTGGCCCTGAGGTTGTTCCAGTGGCCTGCCCCAGAATGTGCTGCCTGTGGTGCCCAGGCTGCTAGGAAATTCCCAAGGAGGCAGCAAGTGTATCTCCACTACCCAACTGCAGTATCTTCTAGCTCTTGGGGCTCCCGCAGTAGAGCCCGTGGAGCGGCGTGCTGGGCCAACATGACAGTCTCCAGCAGAGTCCACCGTACAGCTTCCAAAACCCAGGCCACAGTGCTGCTGTAGTTCATCTCCCCCTGCCCCACCTTGCGCTGTTACACCCATGCTGCTGAGGGGGCACTGGATATAGTTTGCCTCCAAGGCCAGCTCCAGCAGCAGCTGCTCCAGCCACAGCATGAAACTGCTTCGACCTCAGCACAGCTCAGGTGAGGGGTTTTCTAGCACCAGTGTCATAAATGCAATAATCAGGTCCGAAGTCCCCAGCTCAGATAGGGTCTTCCAAGCAGCACTAATCAAGCTGGATCAAATGTTGGTCCTATCAGGCTTGTAGGTTGGGAGACTTCCAAGTGGGTATAAGCAGGGGAGAGGTCAGCTTGGAATTCACTCAGCAGCCTGCCTCTGAAGAGAGAAGGATTCAGAATATGGCCTCTGAGAAAGCATCAGGAAGATGACCTTCATGAGATCTGAGACCTCCACAGACTCCAGACCTCTGCGAATCTCCAGACCTCTTGCATTTCCAGAGCTCTGTAGACTTCCAGATTTCACCAATCTCCAGACCTCCATGCCCTTCACAGAGTCCTGGCAGATGCACCAGCCTCCAACACTGCATACAAGTAGCACTACTGGCCTCAGTCAGGTGTTTCCAAAACTGGTGTCTATCGGATAATACTAATACTGGTTCTCTGGCCTCCTTTGAGAGCAGCCCACTACTTCTGGCAATCTGGCACTGCCTCCTAGTGGTTGCCTTCTTTGCTATCCAGTTGGCCTTCAGACTGTTGCTGTCACCCTCAGCAGCTCCTGTGAGGGCATCCAGCTAACATTGTAATTTGGGTACTGGTCCACTGTTTTAATTTTTTTACATTTCTTTAAAAAAAGATTTATTTATTTATGCAAACAGAACTGGGGTACAGGCCAGAGGTACCCCATAGTCAGAGTGGGGAGTAGAACAGAGTGCACTGCTGAGGGGAGCAGCCAGTGAGACAGGAGAGGTCTGCCATGCTGTTAGGGGAAGGATGTCCTAAAAGAACTCTGCAGAGTTTGGTAGACTCCACCTTTACTCCAGCTTTCTGGATTCCACCCCCTACTCTACTGATTAGAAAACTACAACTCCCAGCAGCACCAAGGAAAGAACTGCAGGACCCAAGGGCGGAGCTAAGCAGGAATTCTGGGACTTTGGGGGCTAAATAGGGAGCCATTTCCTACAGCGGTCTCTTGATCGGGAATTGGCTCTCGGGACCTAGTGACTCAGGGCTTTCAGTTAGTTTGTTATCAAAGCTCCAAGTCAACTGAGCCAATAAGATATTCCAGTTACTTTGTATCCCTCTCTCTTTCCCTGGGTTATTTCCTTATCTTTTCCCCTTTTGTAAATAAACCCATTATTGACCCTCTTGTGTGTGCCTGCAGGACTACTGAATTTTAAGCACGGGTGAGGCCCCACAGACAGGCAGCCCAGTTCACACTGGGGTGCCCTGTAACAACGCCATGTGGTCACTCCGGGGCGGGGATCGAACTCACAGCAAGCTGCTGTAGCCATCTTCACAGTACTGCGCTTTAACCTGCTGCACCACCAGGGAGGCCCCCAGTCCACTTTTTCAGCTCCAGGTCTTCATTGATGGACAGTGCTATCTTCCACAAGCAGCCTATGTTTGGGACGACTGGACACATCAACCCTCTCTGGGGTGAGACAGCTTGCCATGTGTGGCCTTAGAAACTTTGCATTTCACCAATCTCAAGTTCGTTAAATAAAACCCTTTGTTATTGTTCCCTGAGCCTGGGTAGTCATGCAATTGTGACATTTGGAAGAAAACACAGATAGCGACCTGCGCCAACCTTGGCACTAGGGAGGAGTGGTGGAGTAAAGGAAGAACAAGAAAGTTCTTGTTCTGATTTCTTAGGTCTATAGTGCAGCATTGCAGACGTGTGCATGTTTTTTTTTTTTTTTTCCCTAATGTATCTACTTTCCAGGTAACTGCATATACTAGTCAATTGTTCACAGAAATTAACTCTAAGTTTTAATTTCTGATTACTAATGAGCTATGTATCCTTAGGTTAATTAATTAAGTTCTTGTATTCTCTGTTCTGAAAATGAATTAAGCTAACTATTTTTTCATGTTTAAAATGTTTTTTATAGATTAGAAATACTAAAATACTAAACAGGCATGGAGTTAATTGCCTTAGTCATTATTGCCCCATGGTTCTATGTGGTGTCTGGTGCCTAGATAGGATTTCTTTTGGTGAGTAACTCTCTTCCCTTATCTCCTGGTTGGATGTCCCACACCCTTGACAGGTTAGATGTAGACCCAAGGTGTTTGATTCATAGTTAGAAGACAGCAGAATCTATGGCTCCAACTCATGGTAGCAAAAATAAACACAAGATTTAAAGTCTTGGATTTACTTTTAAGTCTTACCCTGGCTCTGACTAGTGAGTTTGGCTTTCCATTCCAGTCCTAGCATTTTGGAATTAAGGGGTAGAAGGAAACATAGATTTCATGTAAACTCATCTTGCCCACACTATAATGGTGACAATATTTGTGCTGCTAGAAGCACCTTGAGCCCACCCAGCTTCTACTTCCAAAGGTGCTCAGAAAGGTGCTCAGTCAGCAAAGATTATGACCCATGAGACAAAAAAGCTCTTTGAAAGGCCACTCATTGGTCCTAGTTCTGCTTTTATAGTCACATAGACAATAGCAGGTCCTCCATGACATGACAAAGTCCCTAAACGATGGTGTCAGTTTCTCCCTTCAGTTACCTCTTTGGGGAGTGGGGTGAGAAACTGCCATGTGTACTTCATAACGACACATATCTCCTGTTCTACCCCAAATGATGCCTAGCATGTAATAAGTGTTTGCTATTTTCTAAATAGATGAATACATGAATGGGCCCCATTAATGTGCTGGACAATCCACTAGTCAGTTTAGCAGTTTATATTTACTATATCTTATTCTCCCAACTATTATGTTGGGAAAAATTACTAGTCCTATTTATAAATGTTATTTTTCATATCTATCAGGATCCCTTCTTCTTCATTCATCTTCATTTCAACTGTGATATCAATTCTTCTTTTAGAATGAAAATGAAGACAAATGTTTATTCCTTAAAATTCACTAATTCAACCATTTTACTGTGTAAAAATATATTTCCTTGGTGAACTTCCTTCTCTCCTTCCCACACCACCTTTCTTGTTTTAGCTAAGCTATTTAAAATAGCATCTATGACACCCAAGAGTGGGTGAGTTTCTCAATCACCTGGGTTTTTCTCATTATACAGGTGATACCAATGGTATTATTAAACTTCTTACTATGTTCTAATGTATTTGTATTCTAATTTATTGAATCAAACCAATTAGTAGCTTGTGCTTAGTAAAGAAGGTTGTAGGGAGTGGTGCCTTGTGTGGCACTGGGTTTCCTGGTTCTGGACTGATTAGTAGCGGTGTAGAGCCAGCATTCAGTGGAGATCAAGTCCATGACACTGGCTTGGCCTCTGCTGACTTTCTCCCCTGATTGCAGCACCTCTAAAATTTGTCATTCTCTGTGGATGATACTGAAGTTTTGGACCAGTGAGTCAAACATAGCTGACCAGGAGGAGCTGGAAAGTCTGGGACTGACTGACACCCTAGAGTGGTGACTTGTTTTTGTGGATGAGGGTGTGGAACTCCTAACCAGTAGTTTCTAATAGGTTCACTGACATTTTCAAGGCATAGTTTTGTTTGTAAGTCATTGTCACATTCCTAGATTACCTGGCACCACTCAAGGGGACTGTTGACAAAGGTAAGAAAGTAACATTTTCCTGGTGCATGTGAACTTACCCAAGGTGCAAGTAGACAAAGAAATGTTTGCACTGCGATACAAAAGGGAAAATCAAGAACAAATGTGAAGGAATGGTGAGTGGTGAGTGTGGAGGGGGATCTGGATATTGGATTCTATTGGACAGAATCAGGGTGTTGGGGAGAATCTGGAGTGTTGAGGAATTCAGGACATTGGGAATAAGTTGGAAACATCTTCAAGAGTGTGTCTGGAGCACATTCTGGGACACTGAACATTCCTTCTATTTCTATTTCAAAATTCTTTTTTTGGCGGTGCCCCTGGGCAAATGCAGGGAGTGGAAGCAACAAAATTTAGTAACAAATACCCAGTGACTGGGATCTACCTATTTGTAGCTGAGAAACAGTCATACGTTGAAATAGCCACAAGGGGGCGATCCAAGATTGAGCAAACATCAGCCCTGTTGGTAAAGGAAAGCGGGTGTGTGTGTGTGTGTGTGTGTGTGTGTGTGTGTGTGTGTGTGTGTGTGTTGGGGAGGTATTTTAAGTGTTTTGTTTTTGTTTTTCAAACTTGTAGACGTCTGAGATACTTTAGTCTGAATCTTCAAATAAAGGTACTCAGTTATTTTGGAGGGTTGCTTGTTGAGAGAAAGGAAAGACCTTCTTTTGTGGTCAGAAATACTTATAAAATAAAATGTTCAGGCTCATAACAGAATCAGGGAAACAATGTATCCTAAAAACCTAGATCCTGTGTCTAAGATACTTGAGAAACTTTTATGTTGACCAGTTTAAATACATTTTAATTAATTATATACATATGTTCTGACAGAATGTAAAATAAATCCAAGAGTATTTCGTTAGCATATAAGATGAATAGAATCATGCATGATTTGTATTTTGCTTATACTGGTGGTATTCCAAATTCTTAGATATATAATTCACCTTTGCAGAAATGTACGCTTCTTTTCTTCTTTCCAGGTAACTCAATATATGCTAACCATTTGCTTAAAGGGATTAACTTGAAAGTTCATCGAGAAATCAGACATCTCTTGCTCTGTCCTACCTGTCTAAATTGAAATCCTTCACCTACAACCTGGAGATTTGGTTAGTTGCTACATACTCAGAGGTTTGATGGCACCTTGTTGCTTGTAGAACATGAGCAGGAACTTGGGAGTCAGACTCCTAGGATATGAATTCCAATTTTAGCTGTATGTTTTTGTCAAGAGACTTAACTTCCATGTACCTCAATTATCCTGCATCTGAAAAGTTAATAAAGCCATGCATACTTCATAGGTTTGTAGTAAGAAGTAAATGAATTAGTATATGTACAGCAGTTAGAAATGTATGTGGCATATCACAGAAATTTAATTAATGGATGCTTATTGATTTCATGAGTAAATGGCTTTGTATTTGCCTCAGTGTAAATTCATTGTAAGAACAAATTAATGAGGAAATGGAAGGAAAATTGGATGAGTTTTCACTGACTCTAAAAGTCCAAGGGCCAGTGGCAAGCAGGAGAGTTGAATACTGATACTTTCTACAAAAGAAACACTAGATGGTGTTCAGGTCCACCAGACAGGCTTCTTCTACAATGTGGTGAAAATCAGAGGGCCTTTAAATAACGGGTTAGAGTTTATCTAAGAAAGGCCAGTCTATCACTTAGAAAAGTATAAACTGCAGTCACAGAATTTCTGGTTTTGTTTTTCATTTTTTCAATGGTAACAATCTAAAGAGCTTTAGAGTAGCCAAATTATTCATTTGCCTCACTAGACAGATAGATGACATTTCAAAAGAAAAGACTTAGAAAGTGGCATCTTACAGAGCTCCGAGTAAAAATAACATGATCCAAGATACACAATAAGTGAAATAAAAAAATGCCTTGGGAAACAGAAGCTCATAGTTAGAAGGCAATAAAAATGTAAAAACTAAATCAAACTCTTTTTCTTGCCCCAAAGAACTCTCTCTCTCTCTCTCTCTCTCTCTCTCTCTCTCTCTCTATATATATATATATATATATATATATATTTAAAGATTTATTTATTTATTCATACAGAACTGGGGTATAGGCCAGAGATGCAGAGGGTGAGAGGATTCACCAGGGACAGAGTGGGGAGCAGAACAGGCAGATCCATGAAGTACACTGCTGAGGGGAGCAGCAGGCAAGACAGGAGAGGTCTGCCATACCATGTGGTCACCTCCGGGGCAGGCGGGAATGAAACTCATACGGAAGTGGCTTTAGCTTTTTAATGCTCTATTTTAACCTGCTGCGCCACCAGGGAGGGCCCAAAGAACTATATTTTTAAGGGAAAAAATGAACCATTTGAAAAAAATATGAACTGAACAGGACAAAAATTTGATCTCAAGTGTCCACATTTATAGATACATATGTTTTATCCTCTCACTAAGTGGGTTTTACAAATAATTAGATTTTTAAGACAATTTCTTTCTTTCTTTCTTTCTTTTTTCATATGAATCTCCACAGCATTTTACCACTTCAGAGACCCAGATGAGTGGATAAGAAGACAATGTGGGTATTAAACAGCTGTTGAAACCAAGAGTATAAAGAAGCTGAGCTATAAAAGTAGAAATTGATGAAGAAACTGATGCATTCTCCCTGAAATTATGTTATAGTGTTATAGTCAATCAACAAACTCATTTCTGGAGCAACTATGGGTGAGCTGGGAGGCTTAGGATACTGTTCGGGATCTGCTGAAGGAACTGATCTTAGGAGAGAATAAAGGTTTGAATCAGGGCACTGGCAAGGGAGATGGAGAAGGAGATGGATAGTAAAATCTAGGATCTTGCTGCCTGATTAGATGAGACATGGGAGAGGAAGAAGTCTCTAAGATACAGGCTAAGTCATCACAGACATCCATTCATTTTCTCACCAAATACATCCTGTGTGACCATGGGCCAGACAATGGAAGATTCAGGGAAGAATAGAATTCAGTCCCTACTTTTACAAGGCTCATAGTGTAGTAAATGAGACAGACACATAAATAACAACAGCAAGGCCATACATGCCAAGATTGGACATAATATAATAAGCTATCACAAGAGTTTAATTCTGGCATGTGTCTGAATGCAAAGAATATCCAGTAAGTCCGAGTGATCCTGAGTTATGATGCTATAGGTAATATAAAGCTACTGGGGATCACTCATTTAATCATTCATTGAGAAGCATTAAGTACTGAGAATCTATTGCTGTCACTGATGTGCACAAGGGGGACAGGCAAGTTGTACTCTAATGGCAAGGAAGGACAAACAAGAGAATCAAATATAATATAGAGCTTGTGGGACAGTGATAAATGCCAAGCAAAGGCAATAAAGCAGAATGGAAATTGGGGAGGATGATCTTGTGGCGTCTATGGCTGGGAAGGCCTTCCTCCGACGCAGGCAGTTCAGTTGAAGATGAGGTGAACTGCAGTTCCCACGGCTGCCCCTCCACTTCCAGCCACTTGCTCTGTTTAATTCATTTTCTGGGACTCTCCCCATTTTCTCTAAAGCAAACACTTCAGTTTTGCTTCACTGGATTGGAACTTGACTCATCTCAAAACTGTCTTCTCTTTCTGAAAGACAGTGTGTTAGCCCCTTCTGGTCACAATGCAGGAGCAGCGTTAATCCAGACTCAGTGAGCACGTAGTATTTTTACACACATGATCCATCTAGCACACCTCAAGAGTCTCTTTTACTTTCTTCATTCAGAAAACATCAGGCTGCTGTGAGGGATGGCAATGGGCCTCCCTGCACGTGTGTTTTCAGGGGCACATGCCTGGGCCTTCCCAGCGAGGGTTTGGATGTGGATGGTTGCACTTCCTGTGGACAAAACTGCCCCAGCCTCTGTCAATCAATCATTCATTCTCAGGCATTGCTGGAGCGTGGCCTGTGTTCATGCAGTCATGCCAAGACCGGGTTCTGCTCAGAGGGCTAGATGACTCCTCCTGGTCCCTGTCCTCTTCCTGCCTTACCCCTGTAGCCACAGGGATTATTTTTTTTTCTCTAGGCTTCTATCAAGCCACATTTCTCTTGTTTTCCGCTGAATGGATTGGCAAATTCTAATCTCTTCATTGCCTACACCTTTCCCTCAACAAATTTACCCTCTCTTTGCTGACAATTCTGTCCTCAACTCTCATTCTCTCCTCAGGTGATACTATCGTATTCTGTGGCTTAAATACCATCTGCTGATTTGTACTTTGTACTTTGCTCAGGTTGCACACTGAACTGTCTACTAAGTCTTTTTTTTTTTTTTTAAAGATTTATTTATTTAGACATACAGAACTGGGGTACAGGCCAGAGGCACAGAGGAAGTGAGAGGATTCACCAGAGACAGAGTGGGGAGCAGAACAGGTAGATCAACGAAGTACACTGCTGAGGGGAGCAGCGAGTGAGACAGGAGAGGTCTGTGGCGCCATGTGGGTCACCTCCGGGGTGGAGATCGAACTGGCACTGAAGCAGCTGGGCTAGCTTCCAGTGGTGTGTCCTAACCTGTGGCATCACCAGGGAGGGCCTTTTTAAATTTTTTTTAAGGAAAAAAGATGTATTTGCTTATTCATGCAAGAAATAGGTACAGGCCAGACGTGCTGGGTGTGAGAGGATTCACCAGACAGAGAGGGGAGCAGAACAGGTAGAATTTGCTGCAATACACCATTGAGGGGAGCAGCAGGCAAGACAGGAGAGGTCTGCTATACCATGTGGGTCACCTCCCTGGCTGGCTGGGGATTGAATTCATGCTGCAATGGCTGCTAATAGCTTTATAGTGCTGTGCTTTAACCCTTTGCACACCACCAGAGATTTCTTTTTATTTATGCATGCATGCAAGAACTGGGGTATAGGCCAGCAGAGAGAATTTCTTAACAGCTGGGAGTGCTTGCTTGACATCTAGCCTTGGGTGTCTCTGGGAACATTTCAAATTTATTGTGACCAATACAAAAAAAAACCTTGATTTTCATTACCTTCCATCTTAAACCTAATCAGCTTTCTCCTCACTGCTCAGGCTGGACAAGGCCTGCCAGTTGGCTCAGTTAGAGGAGATGAAGGCAGTAGTCCAAGAAGGACACCAATTTCTCTGTTCCCAGTGAACTGTACAGTGTCATTTTCCACAGGAAGATCCTTGAGGGCTTTCCGAGGAGAATTCACATTTACTTTTGGGAAAGGTTGTGTTAGTCTTTTGTTCATTAGAGAAAAGAGCAGATAAGTTAGTAAAATTAGCTCAGGACTCTCAGCTGAGAGCAAGCAGAAATCTCAGCAGATTGGAAAGGAAGGCAAAGGAGTAATAAAAATAAATCCAAGACTAGGCACAGTAAATGTATTCTTGTACTTTATAAATACACCTCAAGAGGCTTAAAAAAATTAAAAGTTATATTTTATGACTGCACTGGTATAAAGATGACTGTATTAACATATCTTTTAAAACATTTCTATGACTTAAAAGTTCATTTCGTTCTTTGGCTTTTGAATTAAGTTTTAACAATTTTGTGGATTCCTAAAATTACTATATGCCTTAGGCATGTGCCTGCCTATTATACCTCATAGTTGGCTTTGATCAAAGCCCATTAAATCTCCCCTACTAAAAGTCCTTGAAATGTCTCTCCCTGCAAGAAGAATGAATTCCAAAGTCCCTTTCAAAATCTGTAGTCCCTGTTTGAGCTGGTCAGACACTTATCTCTCCCACACCCTCTATTTTACACTATTTTCCATGTGTACTTTGCTCAGGCTACACTGAGCTCTGTCTACTTTTTTTTAAGGGATTTATTTTTATTTATTGATGCATATAAGAATGGGGGTATAGGGCCCTCCCTGGTGGCTCAGCGGGTTAAAACACAACACTGAGAAGCTAAAGCCACTTCCGCATGAGTTCGAACCCTGCCTGCCCCGGAGGAGATCCACATGGCGAGGCAAACCTCTCCTGATCCACCCGCTGCTCCCCTCAGCAATGTACTTCATTGATCTGCCTGTTCTGCACCCTTCTCTGGTGAATCCTCTCACCCTCTGCATCTCTGGCCTGTACCCCAGTTCCATATGAATAAATAAATCTTAAAAAAAAAAAAAAAGGGGGACCTCCCTGGTGGCGCAGCGGGTTAAAGCACTCCACTGAGAAGCTAAAGGCACTTTCGCATGAGTTCAAATCCCGCCTGCCCCGGAGGAGACCACATGGCGTGGCAGACCTCTCCTGACCCGCCCGCTGCTCCCCTCAGCAGTGTGCTTCGTCGATCTGCCTGTTCTGCTCCCCACTCTGTCTCTGGTGAAGCCTCTCACCGCCCCTGAGCCTCTGGCCTGTACCCCCGTTCTGTATATACAAATAAATCTTTAAAAAAAAAAAAAAAAGAATGGGGGTATAGGCCAGAGGTGCAGGGGGTAAGAGGAGTTACCAGAATCAAAGTCAGGAGCAGGACAAGCAAATCTACTGAGGGAAGCAGAGGTGAGACAGGAGAGGTCTGCTGCACCATGTTGGTTAGCTCCCTAACTGGAACAAACTCAGATAGTGCTGAGATTTAAACCTCAGGCTACCAGGGAGTCCTTCTATCTACTTCTTTAGCAGAACAAATCAGGATGCCAGGAGCCCTGGTACTCCAGCTCCCTGAGTCTGGAACATTGCTCCCTAGGTCTCCAGTGGGCAACTCTCAGTTGGATGTAGCAAGTCTGTATGTGTCATGTGGATTCTGTGGGAATGGAAAAGGCAGGCTGTGATTGAATTTGCTTGCTGATTAACTATTAGAGGAGCTGTCTGATAGCTTGGGGCTCCAACAGCAGAAGATGCAAGTTTACATCACCAGAGGTTAATGAGGAGGGCGTTAGCTGAAGAGCAGCAACCACTGAGGAGAAATTGCAGTAAATCAGGTTAAGTTTGCTCTTTCCCCTCTTTATCTGTTTCACCCCAGCACACAGAAGGAGCTAGGGCTTGAGACTGTGAATATTTAAATAACATAGGATGATTTTAAGTTTTAAACTAAATGGAATTGAAGCAACTAAGAAACTGTCTGGTCAACTCCAAGGCCATTATGTTTCCAAACCAGCCTTGTGTTTACTTTTATTTTGGGAGCTGGTTTATTTTCTCCTTTGGAAAAATACCAGACTAAAACCAGATGTTTTATTCGTCTGTGTCTACGTGCCTTCTTCTTCTGGATCAGCATTCCAGTGTCCGTATTTACTACATAATGTACTCTAGGAGTCTCCCCATTAAAATAATTTTAAAATGCCTTTTCTATCAGATGCCCTAGAGTGCTGATTCAATAACAAAAGGCATAGAGTTGGAACCACAGTGAAAACCCAGAGAAGAGATGCAGGGAGCTGCAGTCCCTACATGTTCTGAAGTTAAAAAGGATTGGGCCAGACCACACTCCATACAATGCTTCGAAGCTTTTAATAAGATGACCAGACATATTCTGGTTTTCCTAGGCCTTTTCTGGTTGACGCCTGCTATTCTAGCCTTATTTTCAGTATAATTCCTTTTCAATCACTATCAATGGAATTCCATTCTGGATGACAAATTAAATGGCCTCTACAAAAAGTCCATTAGAAATCAAAGGGTTGTGTGTGTGTGTGGGGGGGTCCTTGAACTTGCTCATGAAAAGGATTAAGAGAAAGAGTAGACAAAAAAGGCAAGATGGAAAGGCAGACCAGTGTAGTGATGATCCACTAGGTTTCCTGGCTGGGGCCCATTGGCTTTCAGAGGAGAGATACTGGGGCTGCTGTTAGAACTTCCCCAACAACCTGTGGTGGCTGTCACTTATCCTCCAGCTAGCAGAGCTACATGCGCTTCAAATTTAGAAGGTCATTGTTTCAGTGCAGGCTTTGTCATTCTCAAAAAGTTCTGTGCTAAAGACTCCTTTAGGGGCTAGAGGATGGACTCTACCTGAAATATTGACCTAGGTGTCACTGGGGGCCTGCCCTGCCCTGCCCTGCCGACTGAGCCAGCAAGGTAAAGAGCATGACATGTGTGCCAACTCCCTTTCAAGGTTTTTGTTTTTGTTTGTTTTAAAAATACATTTCAGTCCAAAGAAAGTGAAGACAGACTACAACTCCGAAATTAATTAGGTTATCATCTTTTTACCTCTTTAGTCCTGTCTTCCCTTTTTTTGGACTAGTTTCTCTTGAAAATTCAAAATTCTAAATAAAGTCTATGTAAAAAAATGTGTCCCAAATTCCACTACAACCTTCTGATTCTTAGTGAAAAGGACATTCAGTTTATCCTCACCAATCTTACCTTCTGAACATTTCCAAATCTTGCACCAACACCTTTTGGGGCTCCTCATCATAACTGTGAACTAAAGGCTGGTAACAGAGTCCCTCAAAATGTATTCATTTGAACATTAAATTGCTCATAGACAGAATATATATATATATATATGTATATATATATACATATACATATATATATATTTAAAAAAAACAAGGGTTCTGTGATCAAAGATGTTTATTGAAATGCATATTTTCAAACATTAACATGAGTCTCCACTACAGGACTTCTTAGAGCTTTAATGTGCAAACAAGCATGTGAATCCCTGATAAAGGAAGCATTGAAAAACATCTCCCTGCTACTTGATGATAGCACCCTTTTAATTTTTGGTAGAATATCTGGAAGGATGAGTGTTTAATATTGTTATACCAGCCTTCCTAGGAATATATGTTTACAATGTGTAACTAGTGCATGTAAACCATTAACTTCACTATTACTATCGTGAGAGTTCTTTTTTTTTTTTCATTCCAATTTATATGACAGTCTAGATACTGCTTCCATTTTTTAACCACTAAAAACGGACACGTTAAATTATTTTTCATTCTTCTTCTATGGTTCTATGAGTTATATATTGGCATATGTTTAATATGTGTTATTTTAGTTCACTTCTCCCTATGAATAAGCCATTGATATAATTTTGACTGTGTCATAGTTTACCCTTGCTGAAGGACAATTTAAGTTGGCAAAACAAATCAAAATTAAGAAATCTAGGCGTTTCACTAAAGGAGCACTATGTCTAGATATTCAGTGATTTCTATTTGCACCAAGCAAAAACAAAAACAAACTCTGAAATCCAAATGCTACACATAAATATGGTAAACTCTTTTTTCCTCAGCCTACAGTCCAGTTAGATTCCAAAGAAAATTTTACTGGGCCTCAAGATTCCTGGCAGCCCTTATTTTTATGGCTAATGAATATTGTTTCTAAAGTGGTTAGATGCAAGCATGATGTTATATGTTTCTTGACTGCCTTATCAGGCTTATTCTTCCAAAAAGCTCAAGAAACACAAGCCAGAAGTCTCCTGGAGAATGTTGAAGCACCAGTGCTATGTTTGACCATCTTCACAAACAGCCTTGATGCAGGTTGAAATGACTGAGCACAAACACAGTGAATACTTGCCTTATGTTCAATAGCTCTTTATCTCCAATGATACATTTTGAAAGAACTACTCAGACTAAGAGCCATAAAATTAAAACACTAAGTGAAAGTCCTTTCTTTGTACGCTGTGATTATTATCTTGATAATTTATAAAGACATATATTGGAGTGCAGGATTCTGATCCATTTTTTATTCTTCCCAAATTTCATTTTATGATTACACCTGATTACATGTGCTTGCAGCTAAAAGCACATCAGTAAAACAGGCCCCTTTCCAGTTAGTGGCGGGGAAAAAACACACACACATACTTTTTTCAAAGCACCTTTTAAATATGTTTTACTATAAGAGAGATAAGTTTCCAAATTGAAAAAGTACACAGCTTTCTAAAGGCATGCTGAAAATGCTTCAGAATAACTTTGATTAGACTATGTGATTATGCCAGGCTCCAAACAAGTGGTTATTCTGTTGTGACATCTGCCTAGCAAAACATCCATTGTTCTCTGGAATTTAATTCATTTTAAATTACTCCATCCAAATGATCACATATGAGATGTGAGCATTAAAGCACGTTCTAATTAGGTCTGCTTATTGTCTTCTGAAAAGCAGCTAGTTCAAGAAATGTGAGATCCTGTTAAATGGAGGAACTGGCATAAATGATCTTGCTTACCCTGGTGAGCCTACAAAGTGGGCAGAGGAACGTGTAAGGTCTTCCCCAAAAATAAAGGCAGTAGTCTTTGGAAGATACGGTTTAATATGTCTGATGTTATGGTCAACAAATTATTTTATAGATCAAGGACTACCTTGCAAACAACCCCCAAGTCAAAATAGAATGACTGTCTGTCAAAGGAGTATTATGAAAGTCCCAAAGAATTGTTTGCCATGGGGAGCACTGCCATCCAGAAACAGTAATAACTAGGCATTAAAAAAAAAGAAAGAAAAGAAAACAGAGAAGATGAATCCCAGGAGAAAATACACACACCCAAACATGCACACATTAGAAAACACATCTCCCATATGCCAGATATTTAATATAAACCTTGAAACAAGTTCAGATAAAACAAAAATCAAAGTTCTCAAACAGTGAAAGATTAACTTAATCACTAACAATTCCCTATTGTTCCAAACATTATCATATTTTTTATTTCTATGCAGAAGTCTTTTTTTAAACTGATTAAGTGATATTATACCAGTTTTCAAATAATAAAGCCAGTCAACTTGCTTTCTTAAAAAATCTTAAGATAATTATGACATACGCACATACATACACACATACAAACTCACACCCAGTGACAAAATTTGAGCTCTTCTACAATAAGTACAGAAAGACCTTTAAGTGCTGCTGGGAAGGAACTCAGTGTCATCCTTCCCTACAATCCACATAGTTTCCTTTAATCCAAAAGCAAATCTGGGCATATTTAAGAGGGGTGATTCTAACCGCCACATTGAAATCCTGTGGTGAACCATTCATGTCTACCCACTGATGCCCTGAAAAGATGCCAATGATTTTTCGCTCCCACTTCTGCTGCTGTCTCTTCCACATCCTCACATAGACCCCTGACCCACTGGCCCCAGGCTGGGCATCACACTGCTGGTACAGCAGGTCATAGGTCTCATCTTTGACGTCACAGAAACGGTACACCAAATTGCCTGGCCGGTCATTGTCATAACCAGAGAAGTGGATTCTGCCTCCTGGCAGTTGCTTAGCTGGAGGGCTCACGCCAATCTTCATGAACTTTCTCTTGTGGGGCTTCTTAAGTTCCAGGAGGGCATAGTCATAATCCATGCCAATGTCATTGGCATTGCCCTTGATCCACCCCTTGGGCACATGGGTGCGTTTCACCCTGATCCACTGAAACTTCATTTTGTCGGGCATGGCTGAGGTTGAGTCATTTGTCCCTCGACCGCCATCTTTAAACTTGGGTTTCAGGAAGCCCACTCGAAGCTTCTGGGTTCCCTTCACATAGGTCTTCCCATCATGTATGCAGTGGGCAGCTGTGAGGACATGCTTCTCCGCCACTAGAGTGCCAGTGCAGCCTGTGGATAACTTCACAGATGTCGAGAAGGGGTAGTTGAGCAGGAAGTCCTTCCCAAAAATGCTGAACCTGCTGTCATAACCATAAATCTGTCGCTTCCTCCGAGACTTTCCTGCAGACTCACCCTGGGCATTACTTAGGATGTAAATGCCCACCTGTGTCTCCGTTCGGCTGCCATTAGCATAAAGAGTTTCATAAGACAGATACTGCTTGACTTCTTCATAAGTGGGCAGTGGGGTTCCCTTGTGACACTGGGGTCCACATGAAGAAGACACTTCCAATTTGGCTTCTGCCCCAAAGTCTGGCTTGGCTAAGCTGAGGGTGGACTGGGGTAAGACCACAGGTAGGCGGTAGGCAGGCCAAGTGGGTTTCCACTGGGCACTTATCTGCCCAATAGCACAGAGGAGGAAAAGGAGCAGAAAGAGGAGCCCTGGGATCTCTGCCATGTTGAGCACCAATCTGTAGAGGCAAAGAAAAGCAGGTCAGAAGAGTAAGTCTGAGCATGCGCAGCAGCCCAGCAGTTGCTTGTCATTGTTTGCAAGTCTCTGAACCCCCTTTAGGAATCTGGCTGTGGAGAGGAGCCCCTAGATAATGGTCTCACTTACAATGTCAGAGCTTGACCTTGTACTGCTCAAAGGTGAGCAAAATGAAATCGGGTGATCATTCCCTTCTATAAGAGCTTCCCTGGTGACAGGGAGCATGCTTATGCCATTAATCCCCAGATGAAGTGGTCAACCAGCTGCAATCTCTGCATGATTCTGAGCCTTCATTATGCTTGACTTTAAGCCTTCATACTCTCCTACCTCCCTAGTCCTCCCGCTTTCCTTTCTACTTCCCTCTCACTCTCATTACAGCATGTACTTGGAAAATTTTCGGAGCTACTTTTTCATGTAGAGAGAAATTTAAATTACATCTTACTGAATGACTGAGGCACTGAGGAGAGAGGGCTGCCTAATGTCGTACCTTCTAGAAGTCTTATGGCTTCTAAACAGTGGGTACATCCAGGAATGAGACTTTTATTTATTTGATTTGAATTGAGGACAACCTAACTATTGTAAATTTAGTTCCAGAGCAATAAAGTCTTTAACAAACAAAATATTCCTTCTTCCTTTGGATTTTGCTGTGCACTATCTAGATCTTTGCCAAAGGCTGTGAATGGAACATGAGGGTGATCACATTGTGACTGTTCCTGTTGACTAGTTTTTCAGGTCTTTGTACCTGGGCTCCCATCTAGCTTAAGTCCTTGAATTAGGGACGATAAAAGCATTCAACTAAGATTTCTTGGATAAACACTTGTATTAGTGGAAGAGAGAATGAATGAAGAATCAATAGGATGACTCCAAAAATACTTTTTAAATGATGCAGGCTCACATAGATGTGGGTGATATGTTACATAAGAAACAGGGCAGGAAACCCAACAGTAAGAAAACAGGTTGTAACTGTCAGCTCCATAACAAAAGCAAAGGTTCCATGTTTTCTGCTCCACTGAGTGAAGAGTGGAGATGAGCAGGCGAGGGGTGGCTGGGAGCTGACTTGGAAGAAGACTTAGAGGGGCACATATGAGGAAGAAGAGAGCATTTGCTTTTCAGCTTTGGACTTGGGGGACATGGAAAGAGACTTGTGGAGTCAAGACATGTAGAGACGCTTAGAAGAGACATGGGTAAGAGACTCTTGCTTTGTACTTTTATTTTGCTCCTTTTGTCCCAGACTTGTCTGCTCACCCCCCCCCCCGACCCCTTTCCTAGGTTTCATGCTAGAAGGTGCCTTAGACTTGTGGCAAACTGTGGGCCTCAGAGGCCCCACTTTCGGCTAACGCAGTTTGGCTGAGCATTTACCCATGAGAAGCTAGGTAACATTGGTTGTCATATTATCTTTTCTTTTTTCAGTGTAGACTAATCCTATTTCTTTTACACTAAGAGTATGCTCTGTCTTTATGTAGCAGGTGGCAGGACCCCTTTAGAGCTTGCAAGTTTGGGAATCCTGGAGCACCCTTTAGTCTACACACTAAGAAGTGTTAGTATTCCAGGGAAGGTGAGGCTTGAGGCAGGTGTTGAAGTTGAACAGAAGATAACAGAAGACAAATTAAAGGGGGTACTTAGAAAGGGAACCAGGGCATGGAGCCTTGCCATAGTGTGAGTTATTTCAGGAGCTATGGGGTGACACAGGAAGTGTAGCAGCAGGAAAGAGCCAGATTATGAAGGGAGGTAGATGCTAAATGAAGTTTGGATTTCATCTTGAAATGTATGTTTATAGACCTGGATCAAATATCCTACAAGAAAACAACAAAAAGATTGGAAGTACTTTCATGAATGTTCAAAATCAGTTGATTCTGACTAACTCTGAACCTTCTGCTCAAGAGAAGATGACTTAGTAGGGGAAGCCTATAACAAGGTTACATCTCAAGGCGAATGGGACAGAACAGATGTCAAGGAGATACCTCATGAGTCTCACTCTTTCTTTTTGAGAATATACACCTGCTGGAGACTCTCAGGTGGTTTTTGTCTTCTTTTATATAAAACTGAAAAATTCCACTGACTTTACATTCCCAATGTACAAACTGTATTTCTGAAATATGAATTTGTCTTACTGCTAGAATCTCTTCGCTTGCCTCTTTCTCTTTGATGCTACTTCTGTCAAAAACAGGGGTTGGAAAAAGAAGGAATAAAGGTCTGGAAAACCAGTTCCTTGAGATGTACTGATGCCTTAAAACTCTTGATTTTTCCAATCAGGAAAGGTCCCTGGGATGTTCTGTGGGGAGGAGATATGTCTAATTATTTCTCCAAATCCTGGAAACCAGAGGGCGCATATAAACATGCACACATGTGTTTGTATTTGCCTGTTAGGGACACTGCCAAGCCTAATGGTGGATGAGGGAATATGAGTAGAATCTTCCTTCTCAACAGGAAATTTGGGGAAGTGATAGGTGTGGTGATAGTAGCCCGTAAGGATGGGGATTGGCTCTGTCTCTGATTATTCCCATCTCCTGGATGAGGATTTGAGGGGGGTTGGCTCTGTCTCTGATTATTCCCATTTCCTGGCTGAGTAGCCAACCCCTGGACACTTGTTGGGGTTTTTCTCTATGTAAGTCGCTATTTAGATGACTAAATGCCCTCATGGCAGAATCCCTGCCAAGAATGAGATTGTTAGGAGGAATGACCTGTCTCCCACAGGGCTGTATCTTGGACTCCTGTACACCTGTGATTAATGTGGACAGCATTAAAGCCTGCTCACATTTACGAGTACATGTATTAAACAGAGTTTTGCTTTAGTTTATCTTAAGGAAAAATAAAAAAAAGAACCCAGAGATCCGAGCTGCCAAGTATTTGTGATTTCAAAACAGAATTACTGAAGGAGTGAGAAAAGGCAATAAGAAAGTATTGTATTATGTATTGTCATAAGTTGTAGATAATATTTTCAATGTGAACAAAGAACATGATGGTTGAAATAGTCTCATATTATCATCTAGCAGGTGCCCTTTAGGTCTCAGATCTGGAATTTGTATATTAACTGGATATGAGAAAACAAAGTTTGAATAATCTCTCCACCAAAATTTGTTCCAGTGGCCTCTGTCTTTAGCTTTTTCCATTTATCCAAACATTGAAACAGTCCATTCACAAGGATGTCAGGGGAGAGAATGGCAGAGAAGAGTCTTAATTAATTCAAATGCACTTAAAAATAAAATCTGGGCTCTTCCTTATGGTGCAACGGGTTAAAGCACCACATTATAAAGCTCTCTGAAGCCACTGCAGCACGAGTTCAATCCCCAGCCAGGGAGCTGACCCACATGGTGAGGCAGACCTCTTCTGACCTGCCCGCTGCTCCCCTCAGCAGTGTACTTTGTAAATCTGCCTGTTCTGCTCCCCACTCTGTCTCTGGTGAATCCTCTTACCTACCATACCTCTAGCACGTACCCCAGTTCTGTAAGCATAAATAATTAAATCTTTAAAATAAATAAAATCCACTCAGGATCTTGCCTTAATGAATTAACCTCCTGTTGGGCAAAATTAATTTTAAATTCACTTTTCCAAGTGCTTTGTCTATATAGAAAATCCTTGCTTAAGAAAAACGTTCAAAGGTCTTGAAATTGCCTCATTTTACAAGTGCCACCATACCATACTGAAATATCTGTGTTTCAAAAGAAACAATGTTTTTAGTCACCAGCTGGTGAAAGTGAGTTGTTTGCAGAAATGGGAGGAATCTTCTGCCTGAATGAGAACACCAGGCAGCCAGAGAGGGTCTCTCAGCAGTATCATCACTCCAGCTTCTTGATGCTGAGGATCAAATTTGTTCCTAAGCAAAATGATGGATGTGAAGGATCTCTGGGATAACTTAGAAATCACAGATGGCTATGTGGTCTCTGTAGAATACTACTATAAAATAAATATTATAAGAGAATATTGCCAAATGAATATTATACAATATTACTAGTTCTAAGTCTTTATCACTTAAATTCTGTCATTAGCCAGTTAAGAAGCCAGTCATCTAGAGACAAGTAAAGGACTGTTAAACAGGGCAGGGGAAAGCTTTGGTCCCTTATAAACAATCCTTCAGATGCCTACAACATATTAATTTCTTTTGGTTTGAACTATTGCTGGCAGGTTCCTTATATTATTATTTAAATGCTATTTGTCAACTTGTGTGGTTAGGACCTATTCCGACAATAATTTATATAATAATTAAAGTTTCAATATAACACTGAAAGCTCTAAAGCTGCATTAGAAAACCCTTAATTTAGATTTAGAAATTAACACTGACTTTAAAATGAATGCAGGTTTGTAAGCACCTGATCAGAAATTGGGAGATAAGTTGTGGTCTTAGGCGCCCAAGTGGTTTTAAACTAACAGCTATATTCAGGCTGTAAGTTTCATAAAGTGCTTACTTCTTTACCAAAGAGTGTTTTGGGTAGTTTAGAAATTTTCTGAATAGTATGAATGGAATTAGATAGTCTCTTTAGCTAGTCTTTTTAGCTCTGGTCATCTTTCCAGTTCTGGGATTGTTTGATTTTATAACTTTCCGGGGCCACAAAAGTCCAAGATTGGGCACTATATTGTTACAAATGTCTTCTACACCTTCATTTACTGCCCAGGGAGTCTGTACTCACAGAATTATGGAGGTTGGAGGATGAGGGGAAAAGGAAAAGGAAATTTTATCATCCAAATCTTTTTGCCTATCTCTAAGACAAGATTTCCCTAATCAGTCTGCAAAGGAAACAGGCCTCCACAAGAGGCAGCTTCCAAGAAGGGGCCAAAGGTATGAATGGGTGTGATGCATTCAGAAATTGGGGATCGTGGGGGAACACCCCTATTGCCCACCAAAGGTCTTTCCCGAGACCTCCACACCCTCCCCCTGCTCTTTCCCCATTACTAACACCCTGGATAACTATAATTCTTCCAAATTAGGCAGATGGTTTTGCATTAATTTCCCAACTTTACAATGTAATAATTCTCCAGGAGGCAAATAAACCCTAGAGAAAGTTTACTTAAACATAAACACTTAATCAGTGTAAACGGACACAGTAAAAAAGTCTCACTACGAGAAAGGAAACTAATGGGTCACATAATTTAAATTCTCCTTAACAGATGAATCACCTTACCTTACAAAACTCTGGGAGACTCACACCTTAAAAAGGGAATGAAATTTTAGATATGATTCTCATATCTAAAGCTGGATGAAAAAAATCAGATCTATAAACTTATTTCTAGGAATAAGCCTTTACTGACATACATAATTATCTTTTAAATTTCCCAACTGAGTATTTTCATGCATCATTTACCTAAATGGCAAAACAGAATGGAAAATGAAGGTAAGCAAATATTTATCTCACCATGCTTAGTAAGACAGAAATAGTACTCCTTTTCCAACTCTGTGTATCTGACTCACAAGAGGGTAACACATTCCAGTCTCCATCACTCAGTAGGAGCCACTGTCCCATTCTCGATTGTCTAAAAATACTTATACTTTGTGACAAGGATGCCACTTCATAAGGCCATGAGTAACCTTGAGGTGAAAGGATTTTGTCTATTATCAGATGTGCAAGTAGCTGTCATTTGCTTGGAGGCTGGGTACCTAGAAGCCTCTCTTTGCCTGCACCTAAGTTTCCAAAACTGCAACAACATGGGTCTCCTCAAGAGGGCAAGAGTTTGAAAGGGAATAATTTAACTCTGAAAGTAAACAGATGCTGGGAGAGAAAATCTAATCCTTGGGACTCACACACTCTATTGTACAAAGTGCGACTTTCTGTGACCACCATAAATAGCAATAAGAGAAAGAAACAGTCCAGAAGCTAGTGATGTTAAAACTCTGAATCCCATTTAGAAAGATGACAAAAGGTTTTCTATGGAATCCGTGGTCAGGGATGTTGGACAGTAAAACCATGCTAAATCAAATCAAATACCTAAAAATGAACAAATCTCTGCCAATTCTCTACAGCTCTCATTTTCCTGAGTCTTAAAATTTAAGGCTAAGTAGGACTGATCATGTAATTGCAATCTTACACAGAAAAATAAATGCAAGGCACTTATAAATCCAGCCAACCTTAAATAGAACCTGGTGGTCAAAATAAAAGTTTACATTCTCTGTCAGATATTAAGCAAAATGAACTACTTCAGTGTGCCTGGGATATATCTGGCAGTAGAAAAAGAAGAATATAAAAACTGTCATTAATGAGGCCTTGAAAAGCTAATTCCTCAGAGCAAGGGGAGTTTTGTGCATGTTATGCCTTGTGGGTTAAGTCCTAATGGGGCTGTGAGAAAGGGTCTGCAGAACAACCTCAACAAGCTAAACAGGCAGACTCTGACTCATTCATGGACACTTGACTCTCACGATTCAGACAGAACAATGCACCTGTATTCACCACTGACCTGAATAAATTGTCAGGGTTACAAAAATGAGGTCCATATTAGTTACCTTGGAAACTGCCCTTTCCAGTTCAGACATAGGAAAGCATGACAAATTACCTCTTGACTTTATTTACCTGGAAAAAACATCAGTGAAACAATTTATTCAGATGCAGGTGGTGGTGTGTATGATCACAAACACTTTCACAAGAAAATACAGTTCTCGTGGTATAGTAACATACATCTGAATAGATGTGATCCTGCACTTCTGAATCAGACACGGTGTCAGAATCCAGTGGCACCTCAATTAAATCAAAAAAAAAGAAGGCAACCCCTTAAAAATAATATACTGGAGGTCTTTTCCTAAGTCCCTTCTCCCTACTTCACTTCCAATCTACTATCAGACTTCTTGAGATACAGTTAGAAATGTTCTTATGTGCAAGAAGGATCTGAAACATTGTGCAATAAATACAAAGATTAGGATTGTGGGCATCTGGCTTTGGTTCCGCTACCTTCAACTATAAATTCCAAACTCTCGCATAGGCACCTGTAGATGATCCTGACATTGGCCTGTCTGCTTCCGAGGAGCACACAGCGTGTTTCAGGAACTGGGAGAAACTATCCTGAACAACTAGGAGCATCGTGCTATTTCTGAAGTCCGGCGGGTGTTGACCATGGGACAGTTAAACAAACCCGAATTTATCAGCTGCTATCTCAGGAAAAGTTCTGAAGAAACCTAATTTGTATTCTGCAGAGGGTTACTGGTTTTCATCCACCTGAATAATTCTTCTCCCTCCTCTTTTAAACCTTTAGAAACTTCTATTTAAAAGTTACTCCCGATGAATGCCCACAGGCAAAAGAAGAAACACTTGCTACTAGGACTGTTGATAAATCAGACAGTAGTTTCTGGAGAAGCCACCGCCAACAATGAAAGCTCCAGAGAACAGATCTTCAATTTGTGTTTGCTGTACTTTTCTTGCTTGCTAAGGTGTGTTCACAATCACGAGCCCAGGTTAAAAATTAAGGTTCAGTTCTCGTTGTATACGTATATGCAAAAGAGGAAATGAGCGGCGGTGTGAGGAGTGGTGGGCAAGTTGGCATAATCGCCCCAGTCGGGCGGAGAGCTTGCCCAGAGCCCAGAGCCTCTGCCCGGATTCCTACCCAGCACCTGGCATCCAAGAAAGCAGTTTCAAAAGGTCTGTCCCATTCACTTTCTTGGTGGAACCGTGTAAATCCAAATGCCCCGCAGCCTCTCAGGTTCCCTGGATCTCCTTCTGGGTTTGGGTCCCAGCCCTAGGAGCCCGAAGGGGGCGAGGTTCCAGTGCCCTCTTCGGCCGACAGTGCCCCCACCCCGCGCACTCCGGCCCTTTGTCCCGCTCCTCCGCGCGGCAGGCTCCCCGCGCGCCCGCGGGCACCTCCAGACTGCGCCCGCACTCACCTCGCCATGAAGCCCGCGGGGGCCGCGGCTCACTCCGCTGCTCAGACAGGTGTGGGCGCCGAGAGGGCGCGCGCGGCTCCCATGCCTGCCCCGCGGCGCGGTCGCGACCGAGTA
>NW_004567116.1:49144899-49164910 GCF_000260355.1 Condylura cristata | reverse complement strand
GGGCCGCTGGGAACCTCCCGCGCCCGCTCTCGTGGAGGGCCAGCCCCGCAGAGCCCGCGCGCCTTCACTTTCCAGCCCCGGGAGTCGAAGAACTGGGGCGTCGTCTCCCGTGCGAGCCTAGGGCTGGCGCTGCCTGCACACGACTCGTTGTTGTCCCCCAAAGTCCACACCCCCGCGCCCAACTTCGACTGGGGGGGGAGGGGGCTCACCTGGTGCTTCGGGAGCACCTCCGCACACTTGAAGAGTTGGCGGAAAAATCCTGCGGTGACCCACTTCACCTGCATTTTGAAAGCTGTTGCTTGATGTTGGAGTTCCTTTCTGCCTCACTCACTCTCCCAGATGCCTCTAAAGAACCGGGGACCTACGATCCCCGAAACTGTGCATTCCCTACAACTTTCTCTTGCGGCGCCTGCAGCGCAGCGGAGGGCGCACGTGAACAGGAGCTTCTCCGCACGGGGACATCAGCTGCTGGGGCCCCTCCTAGCTGTGGCCTACTTCTGGGAGTCACCCCTGGGCCCCGTTCCTGCGTGTTTTCGCCTAGCCAGGCTGCTAACCGCTATCAGAACTTGGTGGAAAGCCTTCTTGTTTCCCCAATACGTCAGTGTTAATAAGCTGCCATTGACTGAGCGTCTCTGCCAGCCTTATTTCTCACTCTCAAAAAGGGTCTCCTATATGGTTTCACACTATGTTGTTAATGCTATTCTTAATTGTTTGCATATGATTGTAATGAGAAAGCCCCTTTTGGTACAAATGTCAGTATCTCCACTATTTTAAGGACAAAATTACTTAAGTTTCAACTTTTCAACAACTCTGGAATCAAACCAAGTTTATGAAATAAATTTAAAGCCCCCCAACAATAAAATTTAATTTGGCACGGTTAACTTACCCACTACCACCATCGTAGGAACCCACTTCGAGGCTGCGCACACCTGAGTTCTGGGGTACTCCAGCACTGTCAGAGTGCCTGGTGCCATTTATTGACTTTACTGATTTTCTCACTTCTTTCCTCTAGTCCAACTACTGGCACTTCCTTTGTTCACACCTTCTGCCATTGCTATGTTTGGCTCTCACTCAATTCTAGTAGATCATTTAGTAATTAACTGCACTTGATTCTTATTTACCATATTAAATGACATGGCAATTCTTGGTTCTTCAAGGAACAGCACACAGACACTAAAGTCATGGGCAGTACTTGGTATGATATGGTTACCCCGATGACCCAGAATGTATTTACACTCATTTATAAATCATAAATATGAGGGGAAAATGAAATAATTGCATTTTCAAGTATGTAATTCCCAACTGGAGAAACACCTTTAAAAGTGTTTACTTGTGGAGCTGGGGGTGAAATTGGAAGGAGGGGAAAAACACAGGTACTTCTCAACTAGGCTCAAATTTTATTAGTTTATCCTGAACAAATATTTATTGAGCACGTGCATCATGCTAGGCCCTGAGGGTCCTGGGAAGAGAGAAGAGCAACATCACTGAGTGTGTCAGCACCTTCAACTGTAGTTTCCTCCTTTGTAAAACGGGACTACCTCATGGGTTGGCTGCAGAACTGAATGAATTTATACTCACAGAATGCTCAGCACACTGCCTGACACACTGTAAATCCTTAATCAAGATAAGCTGTTGTTCTATATGTTATGCAAAAAGAATGTGACTGAGCTCTGCTTTGGAATCCAGTCATTCAACACCACCTACACCCACTTGACATTCATTGCTCATTTGTTCTGGCAATTTAAAAAATTTACATTGTAATCAATTTAGGGAGGTTCCATCAAGGAGAGTAAGATGATTATTCCATCATCTTGAGAAAGAAACTGAGGCTCAGAAGGATTTAAGAGCGTCTAGGGGTGTAGGAGAAAATTCCTCCCTCTTGGCTTCTCGAACTCAGGCTGAATGAGTAAACACATTAACACGAGACAGATTAGTAGGAGAAAAAGATCAAATTTAATTATAAGCATATAAAAATTGGATATAAACGCCCATGTACTTACTGGGAGAGACTGAGGTTAAATCCTAACCTAAGAGTCCTCAGGCATCAGGAGAAGGGAGGTGGTTCATATTATGAGAGGATGGCTTAAGATGACAAAATCATCCTGCCTCTCTGTTTGCCCTGCCATAACATAGGTTTCTCTGTTTAAAAGGAAATGATCCTAGATCTAGAAAGTTTTCATTCTTTAAGATCATACTAACAGTTTCTTCCAAGGTCCACATGACCTTGATTGAACTTAGCACCAGGTGCCAAAGTAACAAACCTTCTCTATATGACTTGGAAAAGACCTTCTCTATATGACTTGGAAAAGACTTTCTGAACATTTGGAAGAGACCGATCCTGCACATATATCCCTTTCCTCTTGCCATTCCCACAGCCAGACCCAACAGGAGTTCTGACCACAGAACATGGACAGGGCCCAGGCCAAACACACCTTGTCTCCAAGAGCTGTCAACAGTAAAATAAATGCACATGGCTTGTTTTTAGGTTGTCTCTGAGATTTTCATAAGGATGATAATGGTAGATTTATGCTGCGCATTGACTCTCTAGAGAAATGTCTGTTTCCTCACACTGAATCCATGAATCTAGTTTTTTTTTTACTCCCTTTCCTCCCCCAAACAAACAAAAACAGAAAAATTAAACTCTCACTGCTTCTTGAGGACTCAGTTCAACTCAGTAATCACAGTTCTCAAATATTTTTGTGTATAGCAGTAGCATTACTTAAAATGCATCTGGGCAAGACCCACATTTGCACATACTTTGTGTAAGGTTACTATATAGGATGTGAGAGAGAGAAAGCAAATATCCATCACTATAAGTACTTTATGCTATGGATATAGACAAAATCAAATGTAAAAGAAAGTAAGAGACAGGCTGGATCAGGCTACAGAAAGAGAGCACAGAAGAAGGAATCTTTAATTCTTACTCTAGCAAGTACTAGAGGCTTCCATGAAATGGTAGAATTTGAGTTGAAGCTCCAGGGATAGAGAGCTAAGCAAGACTTTAACAAACATGATCACATTTAATTCCGCCATAGTATACACAAGAAAATCAAAGGTGAATAAGGGGTAGATCCAGAATTGAGTTGTAAGAATTATAGCCATGTTTATTGAATACATACATGTGCCAGGTGGTATGAAATAGACTTTATGACATGTAATCTTCAAGGCAAACAGAAAAACAGACACCAAGATTACCCCATTTTACAGATGAAGAGACTGAGGTACAAAGTGGTTAAGTGGGAGGCCTGGTACTATACTGCATTATATGGCTGTGACTTCTACCTGTTCTATTCTACTCTGTCATTGGGCTCCACTGTGCTTCTCTATACTTCTCAGACCTACCTTTGCTCCTGCTTACAAAGGAGGTTGAATCAGTTGCTGATGCCCTGTAATATAATGATCTCTAATGGCCCCAGGGAAGCAGATGAGATGGGATGGAAAGATAAAAGAAAATTTAGAGACCAAAAGTTAACTCTAAATTACTCAATTCAATTTTAGTGCTTTTTTGCATGAATCTATGCAACTTCAAAAATTTAAGGCAGTTGAAAGTCATAGTGAGGATTATTTCTAAGGAGACAAATTTACGTGTTTGAAAATCATTTCTGCCTGGTTTCTCATTTCTATGGTAGTAATGGGGATCTGGTAGTTCCGTAGGGTTTTCAGTTACAGGTAATGAGTGAAAAATTTGGAACAATAGACAACACAGGGAGTTATGTGTGTATTTGGGAAACTGTTGCCATGGACTTGAGTAATCACCTCACTTACAAGCCTTGACTTCTCATCTGTAAAAAGACAGCCTAAATGTCCCGCTCTGCTCTTACAGTTTTTGAGGCTGACACTATAAACCCTATGGCAGATCATCGATGTACTGCCTTTTTTTTTTTTTTTCATCTTTGGACACCCTATAATGGGTCCTGAAGTAGCCAAAAACATGGAACTCTGGACTCAGACTGACTTGTATTCAATTTAGAATTCATTTAGTTGCTAAGTGACCATGGACAATTTATGTCACTTTCTGTGCCTCACTTTTCTTAGCTATGCAGTGAGGCTAATTTAGGGCTATTGTAAGGACTCAGAGAGATAATCAGAGATAATCAGAGATAATCAAGCACAAAGCATAGGGCTAGCAAAAAAAAAATTATAAATTGGTATTATCTATTATCATTATTAATGAATGCTCAATACGTGTTGTAAATTTTTGACTGAATGAAGAAATGTAGTGCCAGTACTGAAAGCTTAATCCAGACTTTCTAAGAAGAAAGAAATTTATCTCAGGACTTTGTTCAGTTTCTAAATCTTCTTTTCTGTTCTGTAGACAATAGAGTTCCTTAATATTGGAATTAGGAAAAAGTACAGATTCTAATGTGAGCCAGGGTTGTACATTTTACCTCCTTTTCCAATCTCCCCTGCAGTTCTATCAATTCATTCTGCAAACATCTATTAAACCATTCATGTTGGAAAATATTTATATTTTGTAAGTGTTTTAAGGAAAATCCAGATTATTTTTCTTATGATGGTAAATTTAGAATCTTGCATGGTAAAAAATAAAATCACAACACACTTCTGCAATTTTAAAAGCTGTTAATAAGAAGAACCACTGAAATTTCATTACAACATTTAATCTTTCTTTTGTATTGCACTTAAAAAAAAAACCCCAAAACCTGTTTTTGTTAAGTATAGACGACTCATTTTAAGTGTTTGGAAGTATATGTAGTCAGTATACTCTGCATTTACATTGGTGAAGGTACAATATATAGAAGTTTAATATATAAAGTAATTGTAGAGATAAATTGCTAAACTATGGTATTTACACATAGGGTACTGGAAAAAAATCTATGTGTACAGTAAAGGCACGTTTTACTCTTTTACTTAAAAGAATAAAGCAATCTAAAATTATCAGGAAGAAAGACAGGTTTTGGCACCAGCAATTCCCTATACAGCGTGAGCACTATTCTTAACTGAACAATTTGAAACATTTTGGAATAAGTGTGTGTTTCTCATTTTCTCTGGTCAAAGTTAGTGTCTCCAGAGGCCGGCACAGGGCTTCTCTGATGTGCTCTAGCGGGCATATTGGATCTATGATCAAAACAAAAGAGAAAATAAAGATCTTTTCTTCCTTTAACTCAAGGAGAAGCAGTAGAGTCCAGAGATAGATTTTAATAACCTTTCAATAGTTCTCTTTACATTTGTATATTTCATAGATTTTTCTCCCAAATCTCTATAACCTTGAAAGGTATTTTTTGAAAATCTTTTTGTTAATTTATGTTTATTTATACCCATAAATACTGGATTCTCTCTCCTTATAAGTTTATAAGTTTCTTAACTTGTAAACTTTTACACATTAAATGTGGAGTCCGGATATCCAAACTCAGAGTGTTTCATGAGTTGCTTTTCATTTTCCTCTGGCAAATTCTACTCACGCTTCAAGTTAAAATATTAGCTTCTCTCTAAAACGTTTTACTCCAAGATAAGCAGCATCATTCTCTGTTTTCAGAGATCTTTAATAAAATTATAGCTCACAGTATAACTATATATATTTTTAAAGATTTATTTATTCATGCTTATAGAACTGGGGTACAGGCAGAGGTGTGGTGGGTGAATTCACCAGAGACAGAGTGGAAAGCAGAAGAGGCAGATTGACAAAGTACATGGCTGAGGGGAGCAGCAGGTAGGTCAGAAGAAGTCTGCCACATAATATGGATGGACCTGCTGCAGTGGCTTCGGAGAGCTTCATAATGTGGTGCTTTAACCTGTGGCACCACCAGGGAGAGCCCCATGTAACTATATTTTTATGTTCAACCTCAAGTGGTCCAAAGCTTCTTCTAAGCAGGAACTGTCTTGTATTTCTTTCTAGTTTTTATATAATGTTCTTTATAATCTTTCATAGAGCCTGGCTCAGAGAAAAGGCTCAGTTTGTTTTCATTTAATAAATGACTTAATTAATATCTGTAAGTAAAATGAGAATTAGCTTAAAATTTTCAGGTCTGAAATGACTTGCTAACCACTTGCATAATGAGTTTTTATGGTTAAGGTTCATATTTTCCAGGTTATAAATTCAGATTCACATTCAATGTTTTTTCACCATTCACTGCATGGATTATGTCAAGATAACACATTCAATTTCCACTTACTTTTATAAAATTACATTTCAGTCCTCATGCCTTGGCACCATGATAGTGTTTTGGCTACCATTTTCCCATGACTGGTGATATTTCCTCTGACTACCTGCAGAAGTCTTTGGAATATGCTCTGAATTCTGGCTGCCATGGTATGTTCTGAATGGCTTTGTCAAGGACTCACACAGGACTGTGGAATCCTAGTGGACAATAGTTGGTTCCCAAACTCTATTTCTTGAAGATGTTAATTAACCACTTGTGGGAAAAAGGTATTCACATATTCATGTTAGTATTTCAAATGCTCTGAGAAGTCCTAAGTAATCTCAGTTTCCCAATTCTGAGAAGTCCTAAGGAAAAAAATCTCAGTTTCCCAATTCTATTTGATAATGGAATATTTTCCCAACACATTATAACATTTCATAGAGTGCATTTCTATGAAACACCATCATAAACTAACTCTACTCCTGTGACTGAGTAGTTTTTGTTCCCATCATGTGGTTTGTGGTTTTGTTTTTTGTTTTTCCTCAGTGATTTTGCTGTATTTGAAACTCTTTCCTCCAGGTCTACTTTCTAAATTCTATTCATTTTTTTCAAAGCCCTAACACAATGGCACATCCTCTACAAAGAATTTTAGTTGACCTTTGTTTTGCCATATTACATTTTATAGCTTTTCTACTTTTGTTGTAAAAGCCTTTCTTTGCTTTTACTATTGAACACGAAGTGTTGGGATTTCTAACCTGCATCTCTGTTGCTTAGTGCAATAGTCAGGGTCTTCACATGGGATTACCATTCACCTGTGGGAATAGAGTGGTTTAAACAAAGAGACTTTAAAGCAGTGACAGCTTGGCCCTCCTTGGTGGTGCAACGGGTTAAAGCATAACACTGCAAGCAAGCTGAAAGCCCTTCAGTGCCAAGTTCGATCTCCATACCTGGAAGTGAACCACATGGTGCAGCAGACCTCTCCCAACTTGCCCCCTGCTCCCCTCAGAAGTATACTGTGTCAGTTTGCCTGTTCTACTCCCCACTCTATCTCTGGTTAATATTCTCACCATGCCTGCACTGCAGTTCTGTATGCATAAATAAATAAATCTTAAAAAAAAAAAAAGAAGTGACTGCTTATGGAGGTGGGAACAAGTTTAATTGAATAAACAGACAGTACCTGGGTCTAGCAGTAGGGAGACCTCATCGCTACTCTTTGGGAGGGAGTGCGGGAGCAGAGCCTAGCAAGGGTGCGTACCACAGAGGAGGTCCCACTACCAGAGGCTGAGCCGTCCATGAAGAGGTACAGCTACTGCAAAGAATATAAAACCCAAAGAGTGAGGAGACACCTCCTCCTCCTCTCCCCTCCTTTGATCCTGAGCCTACCGAAGTCAGATCAAAGAGGGCTAGATGTGATCTCTGTAGGCTCAGCCTCTCCGGCATAGAGCAGGGCAATGAAAGATGTAGATTGCTGGGAGGCAGCAGATAGGGAATAACCAGAACCCAAGGAACAGTTGTTTCTGCATTTCCAAAACAGGTTTGTCAGGGTACCCTGCAGTGACAGTGAGGATTAAATTAGGAAGTACATAGAAATACAAATGTATTCTAAAGCGTCTGATTTTCAAATGTTAGCCAACTTATTATTTTTATTTTTACTATAACAACTTTATGGGCATCTATTAGTATGAAAACTGAAGAAGGTATCATGTGTTGGCTATTCTGTAGCCTTTACACCTCTTGTGGCAGTAGGGGCCTTTTGAACAGAGGTAACAGGGAAGCCAGTTGGGCTACTCTGACTGATATCATCAGCCAATCTGTCTTGAGAACAGACAACAATGAGCTAAATTTGAAATTTATTTTCAGATTTCAGCAGATTGTTCAGATACTTCTCAGACACAGTATGAGAGCTCTAGGCTTTTTCACTTTAGTAGTTGTGAGAGTTACTGAAAAGACAAATCAACTCACCAGAACTAGCACCCATGGCTGAACTGGGAATGGAAGCAATGTCACCTATTTTGAAAGCATATTAAGGACCTCAGCCCAAGAGCAGAGCAGGAGAGCTTTCTGTATTTATTTATTTATTTATTTTTTTAAGATTTATTTATTTATTTATACATACAGAATTGAGGTACAGGCCAGAAGTGCAGGGGCGGTGAGAGGCTTCACCAGAGACAGAGTGGGGAGCAGAACAGGCAGATTGACGTACACTGCTGAGGGGCGCAGCGGGCGGGTCAGGAGAGGTCTGCTGCGCCATGTGGATATCCTCTGCACCATGTGGATATTCTCCGGGGCAGAACTCCTGCTGAAGTGGCTTTCCACTTCTTAGTGCTGTGTTTTAACCCGCTGTACCACCAGAGAGGGCCCGCTTTCTGTATTTATAAAAAAATATATCCTCTTTTTGCTCTTTTAGAGCAATAACCTGTTTTATTTCAAGCACAGATCACCTAGTTCCTGCTGCTTTGGGCATACAGATTAGGGAAACCACAGGAATTATTGTCCATGTTTTCACTTCAAAGCTTGCAGATGCCACAGGAGAAGTCTAGCTCTCCACCTGACACCAGGGAAGTCTGATTCAATGCAAAGCCCTATTATATTATTATAACCTGTGTTTTTGAAGGAAGGGTAAGTTGGGAAGGACACAGCTCTAAGAAGCTTGCCACCCTGACAGAGGCAACTAGGGTCACATTGGAAGGCAATCATGTACTGACACAGACAGCTGCAGGTAGGGAGCTCCTTCAGGGTGACTTCTTATCTGGGTTTCCAGCAGACTCAAATTAGTGAAATCACTTAGCTGCTAGAGCCTGTGGGAATCTGAAGTCCTTGTTGACATTATTGTCCCTGTCTCTGGGAAATCAAGTCAGAAGCCCAAACTGTTCAAAAAACATCTCTGGAGTCACTAAACCTACAACCTCATCCTCTATTGGGGTAGGGTGGGGAACTCTAGATTCATTTATTTATGCATACCGAACTGGGGTACAGGCCAGAGGTGCAGGGGTGGTGAAAAGATTCACCAGAGACAGAGTGGGGGAGCAGAACAGGCAGATCGACTAAGTGCACAGCTGAGGGGAGCAGCGGGCAGGTCAGGAGAGCTCTGCCTGGCCATGCGGATCACCTCTGGGGCTGCAGATCAAACTTTCATTGAAATGGCTGTAGCTACCTTGCAGTGCTGCGTCCTTACCCATTGTGCCACCAGGAGAGTCCCACATCCATTTAACTGATAAGAACATAAGTTTCCAAAGAGTTATGTGGCATTCCCAGTGTGAAATATTGGAGAGGAGATTGAAACCCAGAACTGTGTACCCCAAACTCATATCTCATAAACTTTCCTGTATTGTCTACCAGGATGAGTTGAGATGCAACTGATGATGGCTTAAATGCTAGTAAGGAAATTTATTATCTCATATATGAAGATGTTCAAGAAGGTGACCACAGGTGACGGGGTCCTGAGGCTGCAGCTCTACTTCTTTTGGCTCTGCCCTTTTCTGTATGACTTTGCCCTCAGGTGTGGGGAGACAGAAATAATATACAAATATATGTGTAGAACATATGTGTATGATTTACATCCAAGAGGAGGGAAGGAAGGAAAGAGAGTTTCTCTCCTATGTCTATTAGGTACAAGAAAATTATATTATTACCACCTCTCCATATGGCAATGGTTAGAATTCAGTGAATACATCACTGGCAAGGAAATGATATTACCTTAGTTAGCTAGAAGAGCTTTGGGCTAGGAAGTCAGAAAAATCTTAGATTTTGGTCCCAGTTTTATTATCTACCTAGTTATGGAAACTTGCCAGGTACTTAGCCTCTCTTAGACTTTACCCTTCCTTGATGGTAAAACAGAACTGAGAATTCCTGTCCTACTGACCTCACCGGGTTGTGAAACAGGAATGAAGTAATGTCTGTAAAAGCATTTTGTAAACTGTAACACTACTTAATACATGTTATTGCTTCTATTAACATGGTTCAAAGTAAACTATTGGTCATGAGACACATTTTCACTTATACATATGCTCAGTCATCATTAAGATATAATTTAAAATTTTAAGACTTTGATAAAGATTTAACTAAATTTTATTTTTGTGCTGGAATAATGCAAAAGTAGAGGGAAACTAGGTAATATAATGCTTAGTGATACCAATTTTCTAAGTATTTTCATGAACACCAATAGTATCTGTTCATACATGAATAGGTATTTTTCTAAGTTTTTTTTTTAATATATATTCACAAGGAGCGATTTACCTAACTTTCTAATAAACAGATATTCTTATTCCTTCATTTGTAGCAATTCAATCAGCATATGTGAATTACTACCATGGTGAGAGGGGAGGAGATGCACAAAAAAAAGAGCCCAAAACAAACCCAAGGAAAGTAGTTTGCCAGTAGGACAGATTTCTTAGAGAGAAGACTAGGTAGAGTGTGCCCACAGAGCTCTAATAAAATTAGTGGGAACAAGTAGGTAAACTCCTAAGGAGTGAAGTAATAAGGGATGTCAAGAGCTCAGAGCAGTAACACATGGTTCTTCGCAGTGGGTTAGGGAAGACTTAAGGTGTTATTTGAGTGGAGAGTTAGATTTGAACATAGAGCTAGCAAGTTCAACTTGGCTGTAGATAATACTTGCCCTGAGGCCTTGAAAATCCAACCAGCATGCAGAATCTTTGAATATAAGTTGCATAAGAGAGATAGCAGATAATGAACATTAGAAAGGTAGAAGTTGTAACTAGGTTATCAAGGGTTTGCAATACTAGACTAAGGAATTTGGAAGACAAATGTATTGATTGCTACTTACCCCTGATTCCAGACATTCAGCTCCTAAAACTCTTATGATTTCCTAACTAGTAAGAACACTAGACCTATCTTTTGCCATAATATTTGGCCTTTGACCCTGGTTCCTGACACAGGGCTCCTGAAACCCTTATAATTTCCTGGGTGATAGATGCGTCATGTGGACTAATAAGGCAGTTCTGGGTAGGCGCCTGCATGAGGGCCAGTCACCAGAAAGAACAAGTCATGATTAGATGCTTGGAAATTTCAGCCCCAAACTTTACAGCCTTAAGGTGGAAGAAGGGCTGGAAAGGGAGTATGGGACCTTTATAGTGTTGTTTAACAAACTAATAAGCATGTTTCCCTGAGTTCTGTGAGTCACTCTGCAAATCAGTTGAATCCAAATTGTGAAATTTGAGAACCTCTGATTTGTAGCCATCAGATGGCAGTTGTGGATAACCTGGATCTACAAGTTAAGATGGGCATTGAGGTGAAGCTGCGTCAATATTGTGGAACTGAAGACTTGTCAAAATTGGATTTAAATTATAGGACATCCAGCTGGTGTCACTGGAAATCAGTTAGTGTGGAGAACCTCTCCAACACATTTGGTGACCAGAGGTGTCAGAAGTGCTATGTTCTGTGTAAGTAGGAAGGAGACCAAAGGAGGGAAAGTCTTTATATTCCTTAATTCAGTAGGCAGAAGGGAAAATTTGGGGGCAGTGGAGAAAGAGCCTTCACTCTTCTCTACTGAAGATCAAGTGGGTAGCTTCCTGAATGATAGACAAAAGGCAAAATTGGAGAACACAAGACAAGACAAGAGTGGGCATGATCAAGCAAGAGGTTCTGAGAACCTGAACTAGAATACAGGCATTGTGATGGAGGTGAATCAATGGATAAGAGATATTTTGAATAGAGAAACCACAGGTCTTGATAATTGATAGCTCATTTGGGAAGGGAGGAGTCACAAGTCTTTCATTTGAAAACAATAAAAGTCAACTTGGAGAGACAACTCAACTTGGTGAGTGGAACCCAAACTGTGGGGAAAGACTGCAGCCCTGATCCAGGAATGCCCAGGGTGCTAGGAAGTGCCTAAGACGGAAGTTTGCTGCCCTTTGGACCCACCCTGGATATAAGTAGAGACAACTCAGCTTGGTGAATGGAACCCAAGCTGCAGGGAAAGACTGCTTGGAGTGGACACATAGAGCCCAAAAGGTGGGAAGGAAGAAGTGGTGACTGGGGTAGCTGCTTCCAGAGCTCCCTGCATCCCCTGCCCCCACAGCATAGGCCTGCAGGCTTGTTCCTGCCATTAGCCACTAAGGTGGGGTCATCAAGTTCACAAAGCCCCCAAGGTAAAAGGGGGGAAAAAGGGCCTCAGACAGGAGATTTGCTACTGCTCTACCTGCTAACCACAGGTAAGAGCAGTTATAAGAGGAAAATATATATCAATACAGGCTCACATAAAGAAACTAGAAATAACTCATAGAAACAACCAAGTCTTGTATCTTAAAGAACTGGGAAAAGAACAACAAAATAACTCAAAAGCCAATAGAATATAGGAAAAATAAAAGTCAAATCAGAAATAAATGAAATGGGAGTTAGGAAAACAGTCCAAAAAAATCAATGAAACCAAAAGCTGTTCTTCAAAAAAATAAACAAGATAAACAGGTGACTAGCCAGGCTCACAAAGGAAAAAAACAAACAAACAAACAAAAAAAAAAACAAAAAACAAAAAAAAGAGAGAGAGAAAACACAAATAAACAGAATCATAAATGAAAGAGGAGCAATCACAACAGATCCAGCAGAAATCGAAAGAATAATCAGAGAATACTATGAACAACTATATGCAAACAAATTCAACAATTTAGCAGTAATGGACAAATTCCTACAACTCTACAATCACCCAAAGCTAGATAAAGAAGAAATAGAACAATTAACCAGGCCAATTACAGGCAAGGAAATTAGAGAAGTAGTCAAAACCTCCCCTAAAAATAAAAGCCCAGGACCAGATAGATTTACAAATGAATTTTAATGAACATTAAGAAAAGAACTAGTGCCTATTCTACACAGAATCATTCAAAAAATTAAAAAAGAAGGAAAACTACCACATAATTTCTATGAAGCCAATATCATACTGATACCAAAACTTAACAAAGAAAACACAAAAAAAGAAAACTTCAGAACAATCTCCCTAATGAACACTGATGCAAAAATCCTCAACAAAATCTTAGCTAACAGAACCCAACAATGCATTAAAAGAATAACACACCATGACCAAGTGGGCTTTATCCCAGGAGCACAAGCTTGGTTCCACATCAGAAAATCAATTAATGTAATCCATCACATCAACTGACAGAAGAATAAAAACCACATAATCATATCAATAGATGCAGAGAAGGGATTTGACAAAGTTCAACACCCATTTATGTTTAAGGCCCTCGAAATCCTTGGAATAGACGGAACATACCTCAACATTATAAAAGCCATATATGACAAACCCACAGTCAATATTATCCTCAACAGAGAAAAGCTGAAAGCCTTTCCTTTGAGATCAGGAACAAGACAAGGGTGTCCACTATTGCCACTGCTCTTCAACATAACATTAGAATTTCTAGCCAGAGCAATAAAACAGGAAAAAGACATACAAGAAATCCAATTAGGGAAAGAAGTAAAACTGTCCTTATTTGCAGACAATATGTTAATTTACATGGAAAACCCTAAAAACTCCATAGAAAAACTAATCAAAACCATCAACAGTTTAGCAAAGTAGCAGGATATAAAATCAACACACAAAATTCAGAGGCCTTCCTATGCACAACTAATCAGAAGAAGCATAAATAAAAAAAGAAAAAGAAATCCCCTTTTCAATTATAACAAAAAGAAACAAATACCTGGGAATCAACTTAACAAAAGAGGTAAAAGATCTATACAAACAAAATTATAAAACACTGTTAAAAGAAATACAAGAAGACACCATGAAATGCAAAGATATCACCTGCTCATGGATTGGGAGAATTAACATAATCAAAATGGCCATCCTACCAAAAGTGATATACAGATTTAATGCCATCCCAATAAAAGTCTCTATGACATTCTTCAAAGAAATAGAAAAATATTGATGAGATTCATATGGAACAACAAAGACCTCGAATAGCCAAAACTCTCATGACTAAGAAGAGAATGGAGGCATTACAATCCCAAACTTCAAGCTATACTACAAAGCCATAATAATCAAAATGGCATGGTACTGGAAAAAGAACAGCCATAGAGACCAGTGGATTTGGATAGAAAACCCAGGTATAAACTCATAGGTTTATGGGCAGCTAATCTTTGACAAAGGAGCAAAGAAGATACAATGGAAAAAAGAAAGGTTGTTCAACAAATGGTGCTGGGAAAATTGGGAAGCTACATACAAAAAAATGAAACTAGAGCACTACCTCACACCATACACAAAAATAAACTCGAAGTAGATTAAAGACCTAAACATAAGAACAGAAACCATAAAGTACCTGGAATCAAAGATGGGCCAAACACTCCATGACATACACTTCAGTGACATCTTTAAAGATAGAGCACCCAATGCAACAATAGTGAAGGAAAGGATAAATAGGTGGGACTACATCAAGTTAAAAAGCTTCTGTACAGCAAAAGAGACATTACAAAAGACAGATATCCCACTGATTGGGAAAAAAATTTCTCACACAAAACTAGTGACAAAGGATTGATCCCAAAGATATACAGAAAACTGATGAAACTCAACAAAAATAAAGTCAACACCCCATCCAAAAATGGTCAGAAGAAGTAAAAAGTCACTTCTCCAAAGAGGAAATGCAGATGGTCAATAAGCATATGAAAAAATGTTCAACATCACTCGTAATAAGGGAGATGCAATTAAAACCACAATGAGATACCACCTCACACCAGTGAAAAGCACACTGTAAAACAACTAGCAACAACAAATGTTGGCGAGGATGTGGAGAAAAAGAAACTCTCCTGTACTGCTGGTGGGAATGCAAACTAGTACAACCACTATGGAAAACTGTTTGGAGGTTCCTCAAACTGCTAAACATGGAGCTTCCCTATGACCCAGCAATCCCACTCCTAGGTATCTACCCAAAAGACACAAAAACACTGATTCAAAAAGATAGCTGCACCCCCATGTTTATTGCTGCTCTATTTATAATTGGAATAACATGGAAATATCCCAAATGCCCAAAAGTAGATGACTGGATTAAAAAGATGTGGTCCATATGCTCAATGGAATATTACTCAGCAACCAAAAAGAATAAACACATGTCTTTTGCAGAACATGAATGGAGCTGGAAAAGATCATGCTTAGTGAAGTAAGCCAGAAAAAAAAGGAAAATTACCAGATGGTTTCACTCATAGCAGGAGACCAATGGACCAGGTGAGAAAATAATAATCATAATGAACAGATAAATACCAGAGACATTTTATGGGGGTAGAGTGGGGAATGAGATAAAAAACAGTGGGAGGAATGAAATGCACTGGATTATGGTGATAGCACATAGGTGATGGGAAGTCCAAGGAGATTATAACTGAGATGGAAAAATGCACAAAATGATGTAAAAATAAACTTTTATATTATTAAAGAAAAAAAAAGTCAACCCAACTTGCCTAGATAAAGAAATACATTTATTTACTCACTTATCTGAAAGCTGTAGGAATCGTTGGATCCCAGAGTTCAGAGAGGACTCCCTCAGGACTTCTCTACCGCTCCGCTTTTCTTCTGGGCTGATTTCACTTGGTGGATACCCCAGATGTAGCCATTTAAGTTTTGTGAGGATTAAATCCAGTGTAAATGAGAGTTTGTCTTCCTCATCAGTTCCAACAAATACTGCAGACTTGCTTCCCATTGCACAGTCCTGAAACCATCCCTCTGCCTACAAGGAATTATTGCTGATTAGCTTAGACTTATGTGCGAACTTACATATTTTATTATTTTCATAACTTATCATGAAGATAGTCTAACTGTAGGCCACTAGGAAACATTGCACTGTGACCAAAATCAGATCTCTTTTGATGAATCCTTTTTAATAAAGACACTGATTCAGAACTCTGTAGACCTCATTCCATTTCACCAACTGAAATGATTTTTTTAGGCAAGTTTCTTGAGTAAATGACACATAGTTGAATTCCTAAAATGAATAAAAGCAAGATTACTTCTAGTTTAGTATGCAGAATGGCTCTAGCTGGCTAGCTGGGGATGGAAAGTGTCTCACTGTTAAAAGGAAAGATGTCCTAAAGGAACTCTGCAGAGTTTTGTGGACTCCACTCTCTACTCCAGCTTTCTGGATTCTCCCGCCTACTCCAATGATTGGAAACTACAACTCCCAGCAGTACCAAGGAGAGAACTGCAAGGACCCAAGGGCGTAGCTAAGCAGGCATTCTGGGACTTTGGGGGATAAATAGAGAGCCATTTTCCACGTCTCACTCTCTCTCAGGCAATGGCTCTCAGGACTGGAGCCTATCAGTTTGCTACCAGAGCTCCAAGTCAGTCGAGCCGGTAAGATATTCCAGTTACCTTGTATCTCTCTCTCTTTACCTGTATTGTTCCTTTTCCTTTCCCCTTTTGTAAATAAACCCATTATTGGCCCTTTTGTGTGTGCCTGCAGTACAACTAAATTTTAAGCACACGGGTGGGGACCCACAGAGAGGTGGTCCAGTTCACACTGGGGTGCCCTGTAACATCACCACTAAGGAAAGCTGTGAGGAGTTTCATCAGAACACTAAAAATGCATCTACCATATGATCCAGCAATTCCACTTCTAGGAATATACCCAAAGAACACACAAACACTAATCTGAAAGGAAGACAGCACTCCTGTGTTTATTGCAGCACTGTTTATAATAGCTAAGCTGTGGAAACCACTGAAGTGGCTCAGAATAGGCAAATGGATCAAAAAGTTGTGGCATATTTATACAATAGAGTATTACTGATCAAAAAAGGCAAGCTCAGGCTCTCCTTGGTGGTGCAACGGGTTAGGACGCAGCACTGCAGTTGGCCACAGTAGCTTCAGTGTGAGTTCAATCCCCAGCCCTGGAGGTGACCCACATGTGCGGCAGACCTCTCCTAACCCACCCGCTGCTCCCTCAGCAGTGTACTTTATCAGTCTGCCTGTTCTGCTCTCTACTTTGTCTCTGGTGAAGCTGCTCACTGTCCCTGCACCTGTGGCTTGTACCCCAGTTCTGTATGCATAAATAAATAAATCTTTAAAAAAAATAAAAAAGACAGGCTTATGCCTTTTGAGACAACATGCTCAGTGAAATAAACCAGAAAGCAAAAGAAAAGCATCGAGTGGTCTCACTTCTATATGGAATATAGACAAAGCAAACAAAAGGTCAAGAAAAAGTCAAAACTAGCATAACTGACCATAGAACCGAGGCATACCGCAGAGGGGGACACTGGTAGGCAAAACTGGGGAGGAAAGAACACAAGGGGATGTGGTACTGGGGATTCTAATCAGTGTTTTATTATGAAAATTTTAGAATGATGCGTTTAAGTACGCGAGGGTAGCTTACCCATTTAGGAGAACCCTATGAGCATTCATTTGGTAAAGAAAAGCATCATTCTATCTAGTGAACCCCTCACTTGGTGAAGCTACTCCAGTGCTGCTGGCTTGATGGCTGCATATCCCTATTCACAGACTGGATTTGCTTTAAAGCCAGGTTCATACACCTGAACTATGTTATGAAAAATGTTGACTCCTAGTCCTGTAAGTCCCATGAGACTTTCAAACTGGGATCTCATTTCGCGGAAGAGGACATGTCAATTTGAGGTGTTAAAAGCACAAATGCAGACTGAATCAAGTTGTTAGTGGGTCCACACCGCTGTGATCTCATTTTCACAAGTGTGGCACAGCTGCCAGCTCATATTACCACACCGTCCTCCTCCCACTGATACACATTGCTGTAGTATGTAATTTTTGGAATGGATCAAAAGTTTGAAAATTAGAAAAGAGAGTCTACATGAAACATTGATTTACTTTTTTCTTCTTTTGCCCAGCAGACCAGCGTGCTGACTGACACTCAGACCATCAACTGATCCCGTCAAGCTGTAGGCTTGCTGCCATGTCAGCTGCATGTGTGAAGCCCCAGGGGCTTCTCAGCCCTCACAAGACTCTGAAGAGCCACCTGAAACAAGTACTAATATTAACTGTGCCTCAGAGATGACCCAGCTGGCAGGGAATCACTTTCTCTCCAATCATGCAGGATTCTAAATGGGACCTTGGAAGACTAGAGAAGCTAGCGGAGAAAGCAGGTGATTTGAGAAATCTGCATTCTTTTCTTTTATTTGAGGTCCCCTGGGAAGAAATTGAAAGGAGGGGTTAGAGATGGGAGTTTGCCTCTAGTGATCTGTGCCTAGCAGATCACCTGACAGGTAACATACACTCAATCACATGTTGAGTAAATGAGGGAATAAATAACAGGAAGAGAGAATAGTAGAGCATGAAAATTCTCTCTGTGTGACTTTTCAGGGAGTGGGCTGTCTTTGAGCTTCCCACTGTCATTTTGGTTATGAGGCTGGGAACAAGGCGTTAAACATAAAACTTACTTATCTTACTCCTTTTAAATCTTTTTAGGGCTCACACAAGTCCTGTCCAAACTATTTTGAAATGCTTCAAACTCTTCTCCCATAGAAAACAAATTCTGGAAAACTAAGTCAGGAGCCAAATCCAGTTAAAAAATTAAAACCTTCTGGCCCTCCCTGGTGGCGCAGCGGGTAAAAGCACAGCACTGAGAAGCTAAAACCACTAAAGCATGAGTTCGATTCCCGCCTGCCCTGGAGGTGACCACATGTTGTGGCAGACCTCTCCTGACCCGCCCGCTGCTCCCCTCAGCAGTGTGCTTCGTCGATCTGCCTGTTCTGCTCCCCGCTCTGTCTCTGGTGAAGCCTCTCACCGCCCCTGAGCCTCTGGTCTGTACCCCAGTTCTGTATGAACAAATAAATAAATCTTTTAAAAAAATTATAACCTTCTACTGAATATACTTTAAAATATTTAAAGTTGGAGAAATTTTAATGAGTTAACAATAGAAAAGTAGAAAAACTCTTTCAGCTTCAATGATAAAGTGACTCCTCCAGCCACCACTCTGTTTTTGTGATTATTAAAAGGCTGGGCTCTGAAGGCTATTCATTGCAGAAGGGAGAGTTTAGGAAGAGCATTTTGGACTGGAGTATACTCTGAGGATCTGCAGATGGGTGCTCAAGAAATAATTAGAATATTTCTGTGTCTTCTTTTCCCACCACTCAATATTTTTATTTTTTGTTGAATCAGGTTTACAGCTTCCAGTTTTGTCATCAAGTCACATCAGTGATCAAAAATTTTTGAAGTAGAAGGAAAAAGACTGAGGTATTTCAAGAATCAAAACTAGTCTGACCCATAGTAAAAAACCTTAAAAGGAGCATGGGAAAGAACATTCTAAAGAAAGTAAGCAAGTCTTGGTACTGTGGGTGTGGTGTTTGTGTGTGTGTGTGTGTGTGTTCATATGTATGTGTGTGTGAGAGAGAGAGTGAATTTCTAGAAGCCTGCCCAGGCATCTGGTTGACGTGGAACATGTGGGAGGAACACTCATCCTTTGGAAGTGGGTGATTCAATGAGAGGCCTGAGAACTTATTTGCTTTAGTAGCTTAATAACATGAAGGCCTCCACCTGGCATCTGTAGACTTTCTCCCATTGAGTTGTCAGGACTCCTCTTCATGAGTTAGGAGCTTATGAGCTCTGCTGAGGGCCAGTTGCTGGCTCAGTACCCCCACTTCGAGTCTTCTCACTGGGCCTCTGGGATCCTGGCAACCAAGGAACTGCTGCTTCCAGTTCTCTTGTCCTTGTTATCCTCAAAGAAACACACAGGAGCTGTTTCCACTTAAAGTTTTTGCAGCTAATCACTCCTAGTTTGTTTCCTGGTGTTCAGGGACCTGCGTGAGAATGAGATTATTTTTTCGAAACTCACATAAATCCATGCCCTTCACAGCAACATGGATGGAGCTGGAAGGGATTATGCTCAGTGAAATAAGCCAGAAATAAAATGAGAAATTTCGAATGGTTGCACTTACAGGGGGAATGTAGAGGAGCCAAATAAGGGTTTGGGAGGGGAGGGGAGTAACTATAAAAAAGTAAAAATAGGGCCCTCCCTGGTGGC